>NW_016804848.1:226724-243082 GCF_001698545.2 Rhinopithecus bieti
GGGGAGGGGGGAGGAGGGAGGGATTGCATTGGGGAGTTATACATGATATAAATGATGAATTGATGGGTGCTGACGAGTTGATGGGTGCAGCACACCAACATGGCATAAGTATACCTATGTAACAAACCTGCACGTTATGCACATGTACCCTAGAACTTAAGCTATAATAAAATAAAAAAAAAAGAAAGAAAAAGAAAGAAAGAAAGAAAGAAAGAAAGAAAGAAAGAAAGAAAGAAAGAAAACAACAACAACAACAACAAAAACAGCAGTACAGCAGTTGCCATCCTAGTCTTTGACAAAACAGACTTTAAACCAACAAAGATCAAGAGAGACAAAGAAGGGCATTATATAACGGTAAAGGGATCAATTCAACAAGAGTTAACTATTCTAAATATATATGCATCCAATATAGGAGCATCCAAATTAATAAAATAAGTTCTTAGAGACCTACAAAGAGACTTAGACTCCCACAATAATAGTGGCAGGCTTTAACACCCACTGTCAGTATTAGAGCAACGAGACAGAAGACTAACAAGGATAAATAGTATTTCATTGTGTGTATATGCCACACTTTCTTTATCCATTCATCTTTTTATGAACACAGGTTGACTCTGTATTTTGGCTATCGTAAATAGTGCTGCAACACATGGGGTGCAGCTCTCTCTTTGATACATTGATTTTCTTTCCTGTAATATTGCAAACACACAGTAATGAGATTGCTGGATCATATGGTACTTCCATCTCTAGTTTTATGAGAAGCCTCCATGCTTTTTTTCTTAATGACTGTACTAATTTACATTTCCATTAATGATGCATAAGAATTTCCTTTACTCTTCATCAAGGATAGTGAGATTACATCTCATTGTCATTTTGATTTGCAATTTCTTTGAATAATTAGTGACATTGAACATTTTTTCTTATACTTTTTTGTCATTTCTTTTTTTAAGAAATGTATATTCAGCTCCTTTGCTGAATTTCAAATCAGAATTTTTTTTTTTTTTTTTTTTTTTTTTTTTTACTGTTGAATTGTTTGTTCCTTGTGTATTATGGATATTAGTCCCTTGTGGAAAGACTAGTTTATAAATATTTTTTCCCATTCTACAGATTGTCTCTTTATTCTGTTGACAGATTTTATTGCTGTGTGAAGACTTTTATATTTTAAATAATACCATTTGTCAAATTTTGGTTTTGATGCCTGTATTTTTGAGATCTTACCCATAAAATCTTTACCTAGACCAATGTCCTGAAGCACTTCCCCTACTTTTTAAAAATATTAGTTTTATAGTTTGGAGTCTTACATTTAAGTCTTTAACATCTTTTGAGCTGATTTTTGCATATGAGGAGAGAACAGGGTCTAGCATCATTCCTCTGCAAATAGACATCCAGTGTTCCCAGAACCATTTATTGAAGAAATCTTCTTTACCCAATGTATGCTCTTAGTTCTTAACAGTCTTGTCAAAAATTAGTTGGCTGTGAGTATGTGGATTTATGTCTGGGTTATCTATCTCATTCCATTGGTCTATGTGTCTGCTTTTATCCTAATAGCATGCTATTTGGTTACGATTACATTGCAGTTATTTTTACGTGTATTTGCAGTGTATTTTGATGTGATGTGTAGTGTATTTTGCAGTGTAATGTGATGCCTCCAGTCTTGTTCTTTTGTCCAGTGTTCCATTAGCAATTAAGGGACTTTGTGGTTCCTTACTAATTTTAGAATTTTTTTTTCTATTTATGTGAAGAATGTCATTGGTATTTTGATAGGTATTGCATTGAATCTACAGATTGCTTTAGATAGTATGGTCATTTTACGAACATAAATTCTTCTAATAGATGATCATGGGATGCCTTCTCAATTTTATTATGTTCTTTATTATCTTTATTATATCCTTTATTATGTTCTTTTCTATTTTTTTCATCAATGTTTTATAGTTTTTATCATAGAGATTTTTCACCTTCTTGATTACTTTTATTCCTATGGAGTTTTTTGTTGGTATAATAAACAAAATTGCTTTATTTCTCAGGTATTCGTATTGGTATATAGAAATGATACTGATTTTGGTATATTTATTTTGTAACCAGCAACTTTACTGAATTTATTTATCAGTTCTAAGAGTTTTTTTGGCAAAGTCTTTAAGTTTCCTATATATAAGACTGTGTCATGTGCAAAGAGGGACAATTTGATTTTCTCTTTTCTAATTTGAATGCTCTTTATTTCTTTCTCATGCCTATTTTCCTGTCTAGGACTTTTTGTACTGCATTGAATAAGTGGGGTAGAGGAACGCATCTTTGTTTTGTTCTGGTTGTTAGAGAAAAAACTTTTAGCATTTCTTTATTCAGTTTGATGTTATCCGTGGGTTTGTCATATAACCCTTACTGTGTTGAGGTATGTTCCTTCTATATCTAATTTGTTGAGAGATTTTATCATAAAGGAATGTTGAATGGTGTGATTTTTTTTCTTTATCTATAGAGAGAGTTATCATATCTCACAACAACAGAATAAAGGACAAAAACCATATGTGTATGTTGAAGCATCCTTGCATTTCTGGGATAAAATCTGTGTGATCACAGTATGTCACGTTTTTGATGTGGTGTTGGATTTAGCTTGCTAATATTTTGTTGAGGATTATTGCATGTATGTACATTAGGGATACTGGCCTGCAGTTTTTTGTTGTTGTGTCCTTGTCTGGTTTTGGAATCAGAGTAATGCTGGCCTTGTAGAATGAGTTTAGAAGTATTCCCTTTGAGTGTGTTTCTCAAAAGGGTTTGAGAAAAATTGCTACCAGTTCTTTAAATGTTTAGTAGAATTCAGCAGTGAAGCCATCATGTCCTGGACCAGGTAAACAGTCCTCCAGCCCTTGCTCAGCAAACCTGAGCTTCAATAGTGGCTGTGGCAGGTCCCATGTGGGCTGGTTCTCAGTCTCTAGGCAACAGGCAGGTGCACAACAGCCAGCTGCTATAGCAGATGGAGTCTTTGGTAGCCCTGAGAAGGTGGCTCTTAGGTTTTTATAAGCAGATACTATGGCTCCTTTCGTCTTGATGACCGCTTCCCCTATGTACTGGACAGCCTCTTCTCTGGGGTATAGAGTACAGTATGGGCTGGGATGGTGGAAAGGTACCTACACTGCTGGGTCCATCTGGTGTTGCAACGCTTCCAGCCCTTTTGGTGTATGTGGGAAAATGTTGGTGGAGTTCCAGGGATTTGGAGATGCAGATGTTATTTTGCCCCAGGGCTAGATGTAGTCCGATGTTTGCTCATCTCTCAAAACGGTGCTACAAAGCAGCAGCCTGGGTCTCAAGGGTAAGGAAGGCCTAGCATGAATTTTTCTCTCTGGGACAATGCAGTCACAGGGACTCCAGGCAGTTGAGGGCCTGTGAGGGCAATAGGGTTCTCCTGTATCAGGAATGCAGTTATCCATTGTGGGAATGTGTCAGGCGGCTTTGCTTCCCTCTTTACGCTGCCATATGAAGTTTCCATGCTTCATGGGATCAGGATCTTTGTTATTTCTTTGATTTCCAGTGTTTTTTTCTCAGAAGCTCTACTGGACATGTAGTTATCAGTTTGTTGCTTTAGTTCTTTGTGGAGGACATGAATGCTGAATGCCTCTACTCAGCCATCTTGATGATGCCTCCTAAAAAAGATCTCTTTCAAAAATTCTGACAGCTTGCCACTTAGTGTTGCTACTAAGAAACAGAGAGGGTGAGCCTATTATACTTATCTCATCTCAAATGAGGTAATGAAATTTGGTTGGATATCATAAATGCAGTAACAGGTGCTCTTTGAGAGATGAGGAAATTGGTTAGAACGCCTCTACATTTGAAGCGGCTTCCTGTGTGTGTAAAATCCCCGGGGTATGTCTCTGAAAAATGTATGGTGATTTATATATGCTGAAACGCATAACACACAAATGGATCTTAAAAGCAAAAGACTGAAAAAACGTGTTATTACGTCTGAATGGTGTGCAGTACTGTGCTGAGTAGTGAACAAAGGGGCTGATCTGTAAGTCTTTTACATTCCTCACATTTAACTAATTGTTTATGAATATTTTATTAGGCAGTAGATAGTGCTTATGATGACTCTGAGACATATAATATTATAAAAATATAGCAAATAGTTTCAATAATTTGCAAACATTTCCTATTAATCTATAATTGCAATTTAGGCTCCCACTAAATCAGTACATTTCCAGAACAGCTATCAATTCTACTTGATGATGGTGGGTCACAGTAACCAAAAGCCAGAGGTCACAGCCACTTTAAAATTTCACCCCAGACCCAGTCAAGCTCCATACTACTTGGAGAGTCCGACTTTATCTGGAAATCATACAAAAAAAGAACCATCTCAGAAGTCTTGACTTTACTGGAATGTAGGAACAGGGGAACTATTAGCTGTATCTTCCCATGCTAAATTAGCTTCTGGGCACCCCATTTCTATGTTTCCTCTCTGGTACTTTAATGTTCCAGACAGTCACTGGGCAATAATTCCTAGTAGTTTATGTTTGTATGCCTTGGGAGCAGGAACCCATTTTCTGTTCTTGCTAATATTCCTCTCGTTCTACTTCATGCTTCTGCTTCATGCACCCAATAGACTGGTTCTGTGCCAGCCTCTTTTGGACCTGAAGGGCCTATTATCCCTTCCTGATTTATGGTGCCTGGGTATATACATTATTTCAGAACGTGCTTATCCAAATTTCCTATTCTAACCCACCTGTTCTTCGACTTTTCTTTTCATGCTACAAATTCCAAGATTCAGATTCAATAGTGATTAGTAGGCTTTACTGAAGCTTCCAGTTGTAACTGTGTGCTTCAACTCAACCTGCTTTACCTTGGCCTACCAACTCAGATATTAATAAAATACTGCTTAATTTATCTACATTCTGCTGTTTCATCTGTGCTTAACATGGGTTCATACATGTGGGGAGACATTGTGAGTTACGTTTTATTCATCTCTGTGCCTACATCCATATGTTAAATATAATCAAATCCAGTTAGCAGAATTAAGGAGAGTAGTAGGGAAATGGCTTGATATTTGAATATGCAGGCAGAGCACACATAAATAGTTCTTGTGTTTGTATTGAAGCTTTCTCTAACTCTCAAAGTTATCTTTATAGGACAATGCCATTCCCAAAGTCTGGGCAGAATTTTCCACACCTCACCAGTAGTATATTGAGACTATTGAGGGTAGAATTCAGATCTAGGGAAGGAAAATGTTTTCATCTCTAGCCAGAATACTCAAAGTTCTAGCAAAGTAAAACGAGACATAAATGCATATTAAGCAGTAACAAATCTATAATGTACATTTAATTCAAACTAGACATAGCTCCCAGAAACACAGGGAACTAGCTGACAATTTTGGATTGCTGTTTAAAAACCAATTCCTTAGTCTTTGTTTGTTTTTTGGCTTTGTTTTCCTGATCATATATTTACTTACTTTTTTAATGTTGAAGAGCAAAGCCATGAATCAAAATTCCAGAGTGACAATTCAGACATGTAGGCATGTAATTCTTCACCTTAGGATACTCAACCAATGTAACTCTTTCTGCCACACTGGCCTTGCCTTCTTCCAACTCCTCCTTTCTCTTTGTTTTCCCTTTCCTTTCCTCTCCATTTCATTCTTTTATCCTTCTTCTCTATCTTCTTCCTCCTTCTCTCCCTCTTCCTATTCTCCCTACCTCTCTTCCCTATATGAATTCTTCCCCTTTTTTCCTCTTGTTCCTTCTCTGCTCTTTCCCCCATTGTTTTCAATTTTCTTAGATTTCCTTTATATACTTCTTCCTCTTTTCATCATTTTCCGCTTTCTCTTTTTTCCTATGTGTGCTTCTTCTGCTCTCTGCATTTCTCCAGAAGAATCACTCTGCTGCTGCTGATCTAACACTTTAGTCTTGTTCAAAATGAATTAGAATGTCTGTCTTTTAAAAAAATTCAACATATGTATACAAATTATTTAATATTCTCTAGTAATTTTGATCAGTGAAATTTACCTGAAGCACATGCTAATGGACTTTAAGGTTTTAATATGTGCTTTATTATGCTTTCATATAACATTTTCCTATTATCTGTTAGAGATGAAAAATCTCGACAATTTTACCAGCTTAATAAAGCAATAGAAATGAATAAGAATCATAACATTAGCTGATAAAATTAAGAAAATATGGAAGAACCATAAACCTTTTCTGGATTATGTTTCTATAAACCTCTAGGTATAATAAATCTTATTTAACTGTAAAATACATTCACCAAAAAAGTCTTCTTTTGTTAAAATAATGAAGCCTAATAATAACTTAGCATAATTGTAAAACTAGAATAAAACATTCATATACTATTTTATTAATCTTTCCTTTTGAGACACAGCATTTCAATGTAAAATATTGAGATAATTTCCAAAAGAGCTCAGCCTATATGCACTTTTAAAGAATAAAAGATATATAAACAAGTTGCCAGAAAGTCAGTAAGATGATAACATGCTAAACAGCAACCTAGACTCTTCAAAGAATTTCCCATTTAATAATAAATACTCAGAATTGGTTTAAGTATTGTCAATGATGAGTGAAATTTTAGATGATTTGTGTAGTTAGAGTCCACCAATGAAACTGTTGCCTCCAAATTAAATTACACATGAATAATACAATTAAACAATTAAATTGAAGCTAAACAATAATTATGATATCTCAACAACTCAAATTTACCACATGAATTATCTACTCCAAATGCTTCAGATAATTATAGATTAAGCACATTGTTTCCTAATAAACAGTTCCTATACAACTAATAATACCCCAAATTCTACCGGAACATTTAACAATCTTCACTACTTTTCATTGAGGCTTCTGGGCGCTTCTGTTTTGAGTATGCTATAAAACATGCGTATTTACCAAAACGTAATGAGAAAAGGGTAAGGAGAAAATAAAGGAACATTTTGCAGGCACACAGCTCCTAAGTGCTTCTCTGTGTCTGACCACACTTTGTGTGGCAGGAGGTGCTGCTGGCATGAGAATGTATACATGAGTCTCAATGAAGAAAGACCTACTTGTGAATTCCAGACTTAGCTTTATTCACCATTTGTGCCAAAATAAATTGCTACCTAATTTTATCTAGCAGCTGAGACAAGTGACAAGACATAGATGTTCCATATGTGAATATAGCTATGAAAGCACAACATAATCTTATGAATCACAAGCAGCAATATTTACATATTGCTACAAATGCCAGTGTAGATTAGTTGAAAACATCTCAGTGACTGCTTTTCCAATATCTTCTATTCTCCATTTCTGTCTTTGTGAGTGTGTCTGACTTTCCAATTGGTTTCATCTCTTATTTGTTGTTGTCCCATTTTTTATCATTTCTATTCTCTTTTATTTTCTTTAAAATCTCTACCTTTAAATTTAAAAGAATATATTAACAAAATAGATTATTGTTTTAAGTTGAAAAATAGAAGAGTATAAATATCTAGGAGTCACTCAGTACTTCTAAAGTTTCTATTTATGCACATAAACAGCTAGAAGTACAGAATCTGCCAAATATTTAACAAATCAAATATGAATTTATTTGAGGAATTTATGAATTTATTTGAGGAATTTATGAATTTATCTAAGGAATTATTCCCTGTGAGACTTTATTTTCCTTCCCAGTGGATCTGTTGCTTTCAAATAAATAACTAAATAAATTATTTTTTAAAAAAATATGCAGGTATATGAAATATAATCATTTTTACACAGAGGTATAAAGTGCAACAATGAGGCATTAAGTCCTGTTCTACTTCTTAGATTTATAAAGCACAATTTGCTGCACACATTTGTTGATTCATTTTTTTAGTGGAGTTAACTTTATATGGCACATTTCTTATGTTACTGGTCTCAGTTTATGATACTACGTAAAATTTTTTCTCATAACTTCTTGAAACACACATTCTAAAAATGTAGGTATTTAAATAGCTACACCTTGTTATGTTTCTATTAACATTAACTTTATTTGAATTTGTTAGCAATTCACTGTTATAAAAAGCAAACATATAATTAGCATTTTAATAAAAATAAAATACATCTACATGTGAGATCTCAATGAATTTAAATTTGATGGAATATCAATATTTCCCATCAAATTTTTCAAAGGTGTTTCCTAATACACTCCTCATGCTTTGGTACTCTTTCATCATTCCAAGCATTAACGTTTAACAGAAGAGTACTTACCATATTCCAGTAATCTGTTAAGGAGTTTACATTCATTTTTCCTAGTTCCCAAAACAATCCTAGACATAGATGCTCCTATTTCCACTTACAGCTGAAAAATCTGAGGCTCTGTGAAATTAAGTAGCCTAATGAAATTCACAGAATCATAACTTGAATCTAACTCTGTTTGGCTCAGAAGTTCTTCCTTCTTTACTTCCCTAATTTTACAACTTAAAAAAGTTGATTTTGACTTAGATATGTTTTATTATTTCTAAATCAATCACTGAGGAGTCAAATGCAATAGCTATAATTGTCTGAGACAGTTGTTCTTACTCAGAGACAATTTTGCCTCCACAAGTACATTTGACAAATTTGGTTAGGACAATTTGGTTGTGACAGTTAGCTGGGGCCTGGATTCTGGGGAGAAGGCTACTAGTATCTAGTGAATGGAGGTCAGGGATGCTGCTAAACAAACTACAATGCACAGAACATGCCCCTTCCCCCATCAGAATAGCTCATAATGTCAATAGTAACATTGTTGAACAACCATGCTTAAGGGCTTCGATAAACGTGCTGTCATATCACTTCCTAATCAAATACCAACTGACTTCCTCAACATGCCACAGTGTATCCACAAAGCAGACTATAAAGAGATAAATTATTAAGAAACAGAAGTCAAAGTGACTGAAAGAGCAAGCTTCAACTATTGATTTTTTTCAAGAGTGTATGTTAATCAGCCAGGTATCTTATTTTCTGCCCTGCCTTCTCAGAGATACCTGTAGTATGTTAATACATGTGACCTTTCAGGAATTATACTCCATCTTAATTTCATGAAATGTTTACAGTTAGTATGCTATTTTATTTCACAGTATTACTTAGAATACCTGAAATACAAAACAAGCATTTTCTGAAAAGTTTTGTAAGTACATGTAATTAATAGAAAATATAATACAGATATTATGCATTAAGTTTTTAGGCTATACATAGGCATTAAGTTTCCAGGGTGCCTTCAGTATAAAAAGTCATTCAAATGAAACGTAAACATGGAATAGTTTCTTACGGGGTGAAAAAAAAAAATCAAGATTTCAGGGTTCATTTTCTTCAACATCCAGCCTCCTAGAATTTCATACTTAATGAACATTTTACAGCCTGAAAGCAGCAAAGAATTTTCTTTCAGCTCTGTATCAGTCAAACTGCCATTTTTTCTTCTACTGTTGTTATTTCTACTGCATTGTTGTATTTGATTTGTGATCCCTTTGTTTCCTGTCATCCAAAATACAAAATCCAGGCAGTAGCAAGTGACTTTCTAGACTTACACTCCAGAGACCCTTAAATTACACGAGGAACAGAAGTACTGCAACCTTCTCTGGGACCCAAGGACAAGGAAGGGCAGAATCGTAATCTTTCTGCTGGTAGTTGCCAACTTACTTTTTCTCTCTTCCTTACTTTTTCCGTCTTAACCAGAGAATTCTTTTCTACTCACAGTTTAATCTCTGATGAACTATTTAATTTTCCAATATTCCTAAATATTATATCCCCATATTATTGTTTTCATATGCTGCAGTAACAAAGGCTTATACCATGGGTCTAATTAATAAAATATTTTGTCTAGGAAATTAACACTAAAACCTAGGGAGAAAGTACAAAGCAAAACATTCAGATATATAATTTATTACTCACCAGTAATAAATTGGAAGATCTCGAAACATTATCTCTAAAACGTAAGCACAATTTGTATATTTAAAAAAACAGCTCCTTCAGCTAGGTGTAGTGGCTCAAAGCCACATTCCCAGCACTTTCGGGGACCAAGGTGGGAGGACCGCTTGATGTCAGGAGTTTGAGACTAGCCTGGGCAACAAAGTGAGACCCTGTCTCTATGATAAATAAATAAACCCCAGCTCCACCTATAATGAGTGTAAACACTATCAAAAATGAAGTGTGCTGATATTGCTGAATGAGTGCTAAGAATTATACAAATGAAGCTTCAGGACCTGATTTCCTAGTATTTTGCATCAACACACATGCCAAATATAGAACTAACAGTATAAGTGATGGTGGTTATTCCAGTAGAAAATAGATGCAATGTTTAACCAACCGCATCTATTAGCTGAGTCATTTAATGCATGAAGTAGAATGGTAATTGTAAACTAATGTTATTTCCAAGACACATAATAAAAATGAATTTTAAGAAAAAATCATTTGATTAAAAACATTTCAAACCCTATTTCACTAATGTGATTTTATCTGTTAAATAAGCTTCTATGTACCATCAGTCTCCAAAGAAATACGTATTAAATTATTTTTTACGATGTTGTTTATTCTAACATTTTCAGAAATTTCTCTACAAGTAGTAATGAAACTGCCCACATTAAGTTTATTTTATCCACATTTCAAATTTTATATTTATGCCTGAAATTCTTAACTGTTCTGTTTTTCTCTTCTAGTCACTCAGCTTGAAAAGCTTATATAGATTAGTCTTGCTGAGCTAGTATCTTTTCCACACAAAAGGAAGGAATTATCCAAAAGAATGAACAATGAAAATAGGCCTTTATTAAAATCCTTCAGTATATTGAAGTTGGGATATTTAGATTTGAGTTAATGAGATGTATGTTATTTAGGTATAAATAGCATACATCACATTCTTTGAGAAAATCACTACACTCATTTTCCATGTGCCTTAGTTTTCTAATTGCTAGATTACAAAATATTTACAATATTGTCCCTTTTCTTTAATTCATGTGAAAAGGAAAATATACCTGATATAAAAAATTTCTTCACTGAATTCAAGCAAATATTTTCTTGTTGATTTGGATTTAGTTTACTAAGCCTATAATTGCAGTTTATTCCAACAACAGTTTAATGGCGCCTAAAATTGCAGTTTATTCCAACAACAGTAAATAGTCAAATAATTTTTTTTAACTGGTAAATTAAATTGTAGAATGCCTTTCTTATATATCCTTATTTTGCTTCTCCTTTACTAGTTGCAATCAACAGCATATGCAAATAACAATAACTAACCTGTACAATCCAGGGGCTGCTGCTATGAACATTACAGGTGAGGTTATCACTACTTATATGCCTGGGAATAGGCAATAATATAAAAACAACATTTCTTGTTGGAAAAATCATATGAGAAAAACTCATACATTGAAACATGTATCAACTTTAATGAAAAGATTCAGTTGTGATTCATCTAAACCAACATTTACTGGTTCAATATTGTATATCTAACATTAAACTAGTTACTAGAAATACAGAGATATAGATAACACATTTTCAATCTTCTAAGATTTTAAAAATCAGAGAAAGAGAAAAATTGCTAATATTTATCGAATGTTTACTAAGTAGTTTGTGTCCTTGTAGGCAGAGAGCTTTATTAATTAAAAGAGTAGAATACATTGGTTAAGTGTAAGTAGTTTGCCACAGCTGAAGCAAATGGAATTATTAACTTCATTTGAATAGTCATGAGTCAACAAGCACTTAAAAAAGTAGATGCTGATACAAGCACTAATGCCTATGCAGATATCACATATACCTAACAGACACATGCCACCATAGGATAGTCATATTTTCAGTCACTATCTCTATCACTTGTTTATATTAGCGACTTCTTTTAAGTTAAACCAAAAGAACTGAAAGTTGATATCCAGGATCATCAACCTGGCCTTCAATGTTTTGTGGCATTGATTAGATTTAGAAATTAGATTTAGAAATAAAACATGTAAACAACAAAACATATATTAATGCATGTTCTAAATAATACTTTGTGTGTTAACGAGTGTTCAAATTCTAAATTGATCCTGAGTCTTACACGTATGCAAAATGAAGGGCTAATCAGTCACTGCCACCCACCAAGTAGTTCATTTTGGTTTTTTGTTTGGTTTTGTTTTATAAATTATATTCTACGGTATGTAGGGAGGGGGGAAGAAGTTAATTTTGAGCTTTCCTCTTGGGTATACAATTCTGCTTTAATGTTGTATGTTAATTTATGTAATCATTCCTTTGTTCAACCTTCCACCAAGTCTTCATTGCATCCTTTCTCTGAATATGCTTCAGTATTCAGTTTGACAACTGAAAGAGAAATTTGTGAAAGAAATTTATTTGAACAAATTTCTTAACAAAACTCTGATTCAGAATACAAACGGAATCGGTCAATGAGGGAAGGATATTATCTGAAAGGAGCAAAGACACAGCTTGTAGGAATAGTTAGAAATGGCAGTGACCAGAAAGAAAGAGCAACAGTGTGGTCTTTGCGGAAAAGCATAGAGATAAAATAAAAAGAGAATGAAAGAATGAGAGCGCTGGACCAAAGAGAAACTCCCCCATTTCAGTTCTAAGCAGATACACCACATCTGGCCCTTATTAATGAGGAACTGCTGCTATAAAGTCAGTATATTTGCTTTAGAAAGGCCTAAGTTGCTTTAGAGGTTAAATAGGAATTATACCCATTTAAGTTCAGAGATGATACTTTTGTATCATATCATATGTTTGAGAACTAAATTGTTTGAAAATTGTAACATGGCGTAAATGAAAGTTTTATTGACCTAAAACCTCAGGGGAAAAACGTTATCTTCTTTTACTTCAATTTTGCTGACAGAATTTGTATAAACTTTTTATTCTGAAAGAGATGCACAGGAAGTTCCAACAGTAATATAGAGTTGCCCATGTACACTTCCTCAGTTTTTCTCATTGGTTGCATCTTATATAACTAAAGTATAATAGCAAAACCAAAAAATCTAGTCTGATAATAGGGCTGTGTAATTTAATCACATGTGTAGACTCATGTAACCTCCACTGCAATCAAAGTACAGAATTATTCCATTACCAGAAAGATTTCTCTTACACTGACCTTTGCATAATTTTCTGTGGCTGCTATAACAAATTGACACAAATTTGGTGGCTTAAACCAGTAGACATTTATTTTCTTTCAATTCTGGAGGCTAAAATTCCAAAGGTGTCTGCAGGGCTGCACATTTGTGGAAGCTATAGGGAAAAATCAGTCCTTCCTTGCTTCTTTCTGCATCTATCGGATATCAGCATACCTTGTCTTGTGGCCATATCTCTCTCTGCTTCATTTTCGCATCTCCTTCTACTCTGCATGTCTTCCCTCTGTGTGCGTACTTATGATACTTGTGGCCGCCTTTAGGGTCCACCCAGACCACACAGAAAAAATTCTTCATCTCAAGATCCTTAACTAATTATATCCTTTGTCATAAAAGATAATATACACAGGTTTCAGGATAAGAATGTGGACATACATTTCTGCAAGTCACCATTCAACTCACCAGTCCCTTTATAGCTATATATATATCCCCATCTGTCCCGCTGCTAATCTCTAGGATAGCTAAACCCTGACAAAAACTAACTACATAACATCTCTAAAATAGCATCATTTTATTAACGTTAAGTAATGGATTTGCACAGTATCTTATCTTTTGATATTCAGTGCTTTCATTTAGTATAATGTCCTTGAGCTCTTTTCAAGTTGTGTGCATCAATATTTGTTTCTTTTTACTGATGAGTAACATTCAATGCTATGATGTGCCAGTTTGTGCAAACATCAACCTACTTTAGAGGGTTTCCAGGTTTGGGTTTCTATAAATAAAGCTGTTATGAGCAATTATGTAAAGGTATTCGTGTGAACATATATTTTCATTTCTCTAGGATAAATATCCAGGAGTGTGATTTCTGAGTCACATACTAAGTGTATGTTTAGTATTTACAAAATCATCCAACTATTTTTCAGAGTGGCTGTAACATCTCACATTCCCACCAAGAATATATGAGTGATCCAGTTTCTGTATGCCCTTGCCAGTATTTGATATTGCCAAAACTTTACATTTTACCTGTTCTAAATAGATGTATAGTGGTAGATCTTCATTTCCCTAGTGGCTAGTGATGATGAACATATTTCATATGCTTATCTACTATTGGTATATCTTTTGGATGAGATGTCTCGATGTCTTTTGTTGATTTTTTAATTGAAGTATTTTATTTGTTTTGCTTTTTATTTTTCCAAAATTTTGAGAGTGTATTAGATATGTTGTTTGAAAATCTTGTCTCCTAGTTGCTAGCTTTCTTTTTCATTCTCTTATAGCATTTTTTTTCTTACAAAGCAAAGGCTTTTAATTTTAGTAAAGTCCAGTATATTATTATTATTTTATGAATCATGCTTTTGATATCATGTCAAGGAACTCTTCACAAAGCCCTAGGTTCTAAAGATTTCTTCCTGTACTTTCTTTTAAGTTCTTATGGTATAATTATTATATTTAAATTTGTGGCCCATTTTGAGTTATTTTTTGTATAAAGTATGAGGTTTAGGTTGAAGTTCCTTTTTTTGCCTATCAATATCCAATAATTGTTCCAGTACTATTTGTTGAAAAGTTATCTTTTCTCCATTGAATTACTTTTGCAATTTTGTTTTAAAAAATTGACAGGCTGTACCCACATGCAGCTAGATATGTGTTCTCTATTCTGTTCTGTTGATCTATATATATATATATATCCATCCTTCTGCCAACACTATGTAGTGCTAATGACTAGTTATATAATAAGTTTGAAATTGGGTACAATGATTTCATTCACTTTACCCTTCTTTTTCAGAATTAATTTTCTTAATTCTAATCCCATATAAATTTTAGAATAATCTTTCCTATATCAATAACAAGTATTGCTGGAATAGAAATTTGGCAAGAATTGACATCTTTACTGTATTCAATTTCCCTTACCCCCAATTTCCCTTTTCATTTTCCTTACCCCAAATTTTTATCCTTGAGCAATTTCAAAGTTCATATTCCACTCAACCCCAAGATATACAGAATCAGTGACCTGCTTTCTGTAACTAAAATTTTAATTATTTTTTCTAGAATTTCTGATAAACTGAATCATACAATATGTATTTTTGTGCTCCAATTGTTTGGGTAAGCACAATATTTATAAAATTAATCTTTCATATTTCTGAGTAGGATACCTTTGTGCGTATAAACCACAGTCTATTTATCTACTCACCTGTTGATGGCCATTTGGGATGCTTCCAGTAATTTGGGCCATTATAAGGAAAGGTGAGTAGACATGTGTTTTTATTTTACTTGAATAAATATGTAAGAATTGAGTTGCTGCATTGTATGATAAATGTGTGCCTAATTTTATAAAGCATTGGCAGAATGTTTTCCAAAGTGGTTATATCAATTTACATCAACAGCAGCAATGCATATGAGTTTCAAAAAATAAAAATCTTCTTACTCTAAAAGAAGTTATCTTCTGCTCTGCTCTGCTTAGGAATTTCTTCCTAACTGTATTATTCCTATCATTGTTAAAACCTTTATATTGGTTATTAGGTTATTTCTTAATCCTTTTTTTAATATCTGGATACCACCAGTCTCACAACCATTAGTCAATGGAAATTAACATTAGTCAATGGGAACACTGCCTTCTCAAAAGTCGGTCAACAAAATGAATTTCTGTCCTTGCTCTCCATGTCATTTCTATAGGATATAACTCTTTTTTCTTGATAGCATCTTCTACAATGTCTTTCATTACAAAACTTATGAATCAACAATTGATTAGATGGCATAATATGAGGGATGAACATAACTTTTTTTCCCAATAATTACTTGCATTGAGCTTAGAGAATCATTTTGAATCTTAAACTCTTTTACATTTAAGTGGTTCCATAATAGAATACAGATAATTTTGAGGGACATTACTAAGATGAATTAGAATAAAATTTAAAGAGACAGATTTGATTCAATATAATTGTGTTAGGATGTGGTCTTTCTTAGCTTGTGCTGGTATAATAAAATAGTATAGACTGGGTAGCTTAAGCAACAGACAACACTTTTTGATGTTATAAATGAACAGTTCTTAACTTTCTAAGTTCTGGAGTCTGTGAGGTTCAAGATCAAGTTGCCAGCTGGAGGATCCCACTCTGAAGACTCCATCAAAATCTTATTACCTACCAAAGACTCCACCTTCACATATTATTGCTTAGGGAGTTGTGACTGAGCATATGAATTTTGAGGAGACATAAAAATTCAGTCTATAACAGGATATATCTTTTTTTTTTTTTTTTTTTTATTATACTTTAAGTTCTAGGGTACATGTGCATAACGTGCAGGTTTGTTACATATGTATACTTATGCCATGTTGGTGTGCTGCACCCATCAACTCGTCAGCACCCATCAATTCATCATTTAT
>NW_016804848.1:243593-254340 GCF_001698545.2 Rhinopithecus bieti
TTCGTATATTTGTTGAGTTCTTTGCTCCTTCTCCTCTTTCTGCTTTGGACAGACACATATTTCTGGAACTTGTCACAAATCAAGATATTTTTTCAAAATTAGCCACTTGAAATATTATTTAAGCAAGGAAAATATATGTAAAGCCTTTTAACATACAACATTCAACATTCAAGTGTTATTCCAGTTTGACCAGTTATCATGTGGGTCAAGAGAGCTAGATGACAAAAAGTCGGGAATATTTTCCTTTAGCATCATGATACACTTGTTCTCCAGCAGAAAAGTGAAGTTCCTTTTAATTTCAACCAGGAAAACCCCAAAAATGAATTTCTAGAACCTAGCCAGAGGGTCAAGGTAAAGAGAAATCTTGATAATTTGGGAGAGCCAAGGCATTAAAGAGACACAGGGGCTCAGGAGGGAATAATGAAGCAGCATTCCTCTAGGAAAATGCTTCCCTATCCAAAATAAAGATTAAAGGAAGTACAAGTAAGATACAAGTGAGACAAGCTAAACAAAGTAAAAGTGCCTCTCCTAAACCCTCTCAAAAGATATGTTTTGCACAAACTGCAGTTCTCAACCAAAGTCTGAAGTAAGGAATTGCATTTATATCCTTATTGATTGTCTCTTGTGTGTTGGTTTGGCTAACAGTAACATTTTTATTTTTTGATGTAAGACTATATTAAGAACTCAGTCTCTAGATATGAACATAGTTAAGTGCTTTCAGGAGAAGCATGATTTCAACTTTTACAGCTGCTTGGTGAGATTGTGAATTATTTGACAGTAGATGTATTTGTTTTCAAGCAATGGGAATTGACATGCACTAGTAGAATGAAAAACTTACATTTTTGGAAACTGCCTCCAACAAAGAGAAATAATTCTGAACAGGGAAAGTTTAATATAGATAAATATTAATAATAATAGCAGAATAACCATAAAGGTATAAGAAAAACACAAAAGATTAGGCTAGGGTTGAGGAGGCATAACAAAAGAATGAACCACACAGGTGGAGAAGAGCCCTTCTACAAGACTGGAAATCAGACCTCATTGGAAAAAGCATGCTATGGACAACTTGATGGTGGAGATGTTCACTGGGATGCCCATGCCAGAGCTGGTCCACAGACACTAGGTAAGGAGGAAACACTTCTGGAATGTAAGTGGGCAAGGTTAGTGAGCCAGCATGCAGAGAAAGTTGGCACATTGGGAGCATACAGGGCAGTAGTGCCCAGCCTGGGATGTGCAGTATTCACATCAGGAGGGCCACAAGAAGCAACCTGCAGGCTGGAGGCAGGCAGAAGCTAAGGGGAGACACACAAAAAGGATCATTGTGTCAGACACACAAAAAGAATCATTGTGTCAGAAGTTCACTCACTGGAAACATCGCACTAAGCCTGGATTAGTGTCCACTTCAAAATAATTGCAGTAACATGATCAATGGGGTGTAACCAGATGTCCAAGCTTACAGAGAGAGTGTGTACTCTGGTTTCACAGCTGAAGCAGAATGCCTCTGGTTTTGGCATACCAATGTGAAGGAGGAGGAGGAGGAGGCGGAGGCGGAGGCGGAGGCGGAGGCGGAGGCGGAGGAGGAGGAGGAGAAGGAGGAGAAGGAGGAGAAGAAGAAGAAGAAGAAGAAAGAAAGAAGAAAGAAGAAAGAAGAAAGAAGAAAGAAAGAAGAAAGAAGAAAGAAGAAAGAAGAAAGAAGAAAGAAGAAAGAAGAAAGAAGAA
The DNA here is from genome assembly GCF_001698545.2 of Rhinopithecus bieti. Lineage (NCBI taxonomy): Eukaryota > Metazoa > Chordata > Mammalia > Primates > Cercopithecidae > Rhinopithecus > Rhinopithecus bieti. The sequence goes on from NW_016804848.1 coordinate 245,313, forward strand.
AGAAGAAAGAAGAAGAAGAAGAAGAAGAAGAAGAAGAAAAAACAGACATACAGCAACAAAGAGAAAACCCCTTTTCCTAGAAAGCCCTCTGGCAACCTCAACTGACACCATGCTTACTGCAAAGAAAACGTACCTAAAGGTCCCAACCAATAATTACAAAGCAAATGATGAAAGTGCGAACTTGGAGCTGAAAGGCAATAAATTGACAGCTGGCACAAAATTTAAATGCAGTTCACCTTTGACTAGGCATGTGGTCTTTTGGCTCTGTAAGGGGTATTTACAAAGAAAATGAAAATATTAAAAAGTGATTCACACAGAGTAGTGCGCATGTCTCTCTTTAACTACTTTTAATCAGATATTGGCCTGCATATTAATCAATTGCAGTATTCTAATATAAAATTAGACAAAATATCTTCTTTAAGAAATTAAACTATAGATGACTATAACTCATGAAAATTAGATGCAGAGTTCTAAAAAATAGCAAATCAAACCAATGATAAAGAGAAAACACCATAAATAATAATCAAGTAAGCTGTATCGCAGGAAGATTGATGTAACCCTAGAAAAAATGATCACTATAATTCACCATATTAACAGACTGAAAAGAAAAACAATATGATTCTTTTAATAAACATATAAAAATATTTGACAAAATCCACCATTGTCATCTTATAAAAACTCTCAGCAAACTAAAATTGAAGGAAACTTCCTGACCTTGGTAAAGGGCATTTACAAAAAATAATAATAATAATCTCCATCTCACACCATACTTAATGGTAAGAGACTGAATTCTACTAAGACTGGGCACAAGAGAGCATATCTGCTCTTACCACTTTCATTCAAACTTGGACTAGAGTTTCTAGCCAGTGCAATCGTGCACCAAAATAAATAAATAAAATGTGATGTGGAAAGGAAGTAAAATAGTCTTTATTGTCAGAGAACATGATTTTCTGTATGTAAAATTTTATAAAATCTCCCAAAAAAGCTACTAGAATTAAAAAGTGAATTTGGCAAGGTGGTAGGACACAAGAACAATATAAAAACATCAAATGTATTTCTATATATGAGAAACAATTAGAAATTGAAATGTAAGAAAATTCAATTAATCACAAAAATATGATGTTTCCTTAAAATATGTGCATATGAATACTCATAGGCACTTCATTTGTAATTGCAGTAACTGGAAACAACGCAAATATCTATTAACAAGCTAATGAGTAAACAAACAGCTGTATATCCAAATAACTGAATACTACTCAGCAATAAAGAAAAGAATGACTATGACATTACCAAATCTTAAAATAATTATGCTGATCTTAAAAGGTAGATAGAGTATATACTCTATGACTTATAAATATTATAGAAAATAGGAACTAATATTTAGTACCAGAAAACAGATAAGTGGCTGCTTGGGAATGTGAGGAAGTAGTTGAAGACTGATATTACACAGAGCCACAAGGAAACTTTTAGGGAATGGATATGTTCGTTATCTTGATTGAGGCCACAGTTTTACAAACCTAGAAATGCATCAAAATCATCAAATTATGTATACCTTAAATATATGTGGCTTAATATATGTCAAACTTATAAAACTTAAAAACAAAGAAGAATATATTTACAACTCTCAGAAACACTCTTATTCCCTCTCACTCTTCAAGTCAATCATTTATACTTAATTGAGAATCTTTTCCCAACTTTCCTGGGTGAAGTTAAATCCTTCTAAGTCATGCTTTACTGCTGTTTGTATCTACCTGGAGCATCGCAGCAGTCTGTAACCTGGTCTCTCCAGTGCCTCTTGCTCTCCCTACAATATATTTCCATAGAGCACCCAGGGTGATAAAATCAGATTACATCACTCTTCTGTTTCAAAACTGTCAATGATTTTCTTAGCTAATGATTTAGAATACAATTAAATTCCTTAACATAGTCTACAATAATGTACATGATATCTACCTTTCTGAGCTGATTTCTTATATTTTTGCAGTGGTTATTTAGTATACAACTCTCATTTGGTTCTTCAAATGCTCCAAGCTTATAAAGCTTATATTGTCTTTAATGAATAGTTCTTAAGAGTACTGCAAATGAATAAATTACTCTGAATAAAAATTATTTAATTGTATGGTGATTATTTGTGTAACTTTCTGTCTTGCAGATTCAAAGTGTCTAAAAATACTCCTTTGGTCTTTGTATCTATGACCTTAGCAGTATGTCTACTAGAGACACTATTGATGAATGCTTGAAGAATTATACTATGATTAATGTTGATTCTGTCACTTGTTATCATTAAAACTCTTCAGTATCTTGAGAATTACCTTATTGCTAGAATGATAACACAAATGTCCAAATATGAACCAATGCTCTTATTGTTATTTGATATAATTCATTTTCACAATTTACTCAAACATAGGTCTTTCCTTCTTAATTGATAATTTTATTGCCTAATAGTCATCATAGGTTCCTCTTCAACATAATGCTGTATCTCTGAGATCTTCATTTTTATGGTTTTATAGATACATTTTAAAAATATGTTTTAGAATTGTGTATTTTATTTCTTCTGCATGTGGTAACATTTACATCTAGAAATATGGACCAGCATAAGTATTTCATTTTCCATTAATGTATCTGTAAAAGTGAAATAAAATTATTTAAAATTTTGGCTAACAAAACCCAATTCTTCCTCTCCAGATTTCAGCAGCCTTTTCTGACTGCATTATATTTTCTTCACTTTCGCTCTTGCCAGCAAGAGGTATGTGATTTTAATGCCACTTTTAGTTTGCATTTGGGAGAATTATTTTCTGTGATATGATAGGCATGGAATTCTACTATTGGAAAAGCTGTTTTTTTGTTTTGTTTTTTTCTTTTCCAATGTGGTTCTCTTGCCATCAAAATCCAGGGGTGGAGAATGTAGCAAATTTCTAAACTGGACTCACATCAAGTGTGGTTCCTGTTATTTTGGGAGCTTAATACAATTTCCAACTCTTATCTCAGACCCGGATCAGCTTGATAACTATATTTTCCTCCTCTGATCTGTAATTATTGTCTGCCACTCTCACTGGTGTGCAATTGTAACTTCTCAGATGTCTTCTCTCTGACTTCTTTGCATACTGAAGCTGACGTTTACCAGTCTACTTTCAATGATAAGTCACAATTCTACTTAATTTTATTTAGCTCTTGTAAATTTGTTATAAAATAACAAATCATACCAAAAATACAAATAATAATTTAATTTATATAATTATCAGCAAGGTCTCAAGCTTAGGATTTCCCGCAGTTTGGTCTACTTTTAAAAAAATGTTTTAAATTGACTTTCAAACACAATGATAATTGCCTTTAAATATTTCACTATTTTTCAAAATATAAAACATTTAATTCAAATGGCGCTATATAAACATAACTTTATTACCACACAATGGAAAATTAAGAATAGTTCTTATCATAATCTAATAACAGTTCCTTACTTAAATTTCCCCAAATTTTCCAATGAATCACTTACAAATGATTTGACTTTGGTTACACTTTTTAAAAATAATTAATATAAAATAGACCCATATGTTTCATGGCATTGATTGGTTGAAAATCAGATCAATTTTTCCCACAGAATTTTCCAGCTTTATGATTTTGATGACTGCTTTCTCGTAGTGCCGTTGCATTTGTTCCTGTATCCTATATTTCTCGTCAATTGAAATTAGATCTAAAGATGTGATTAGTTTCAGATTAGACAATTTTGGCAAGAATAGTTACTAGCAATTCTATATAGTTGTTTTGTATCATTGCAGTCAGGTGAAATGTGGCTGTTCTACATGGTTTATACTGATGAGTGGGTTCAAATTACAGTTGTTTTACTTATTTTTATTTTTGTATCTTTATTTTTTACACATTTTCAAACTTCTGACGAGTTGTGAGAATAAAACAAGTAACACACATACATACTCTTTACCCAGAATCATCAACTGATTACATTCTGCCTTTTTTGTCTTATCCTTCTCTTTCTTTACACATACATACATACACACACACATATGCGCACACTTAGATATTTAAAACTTTGATCTGAGTAATTTGAGGGTAAGTTGGCTCTAAGTGCTTTATCCATAAGTACATTACTGTGTACTTATTAACAAGGACATTCTCTTTCATATTCTACAGTAATTATAATCAGTCAATCTAACTTTAAAGTAACATTATTAGTATTTATTCCAGAAACCAATTTCAATTTTTGTCAATTATCTCTATATCCTTTGCCTGTATATATATTCTAGTCCAGAATCCAGTTAAGTATTATGCATTGTAATTGGTCGTGAAGCTTTTTATTCTCTTTTAGTCTAGAATGGTTTTTCTGCTTTCCTTTATGCTTTATGATGTTGGTATCTTTAAAATCCTAACCAATTAATTTGCAGGATATCCTTTAAGTTGGGTTTGTTTAACGTTTTCTAATGAATGTCTAAATTCAGAAAGTCAGATTCACTCTTAAAAATGCAGATTGGTTTAACAATCAACTAAAACCCAGATTAGAAAATGCTTAGCATACTTCATTTCTTCTTTTCTACTCCATGAAAGATAATGCTAACAAGCAAAGGCTCTCTTTTCTACACAACTAAATCTGAATTCAGAATACTTCCTAAAACAGCGCTTCCTAAAGTCAAAATCACTCAAAAAGAAATACCTGTTTGACACTTTTTTTCTCAGACTCTTTCTGCTACTCAACATATATGGTTACTTTTCTCTGTTTTGCCTATTTCACCATATTCTATAGCCACTGAATGCAAGATGCCTATCCCATAAGAAAGTAGTAGTGCAATAAGCGTTGCTTAAATGGCATAATAGGGAGATAGTATGATTTGGGATGTAAACAAGCACTAGAACCTAATTTTACTGGGAGATTCTATCCCAGCTAGGGCATTGTCATTGTAGGGAAATGACTTATTTGTTTTTAATCTCAATGTTTTCATCTGTGAAATAAATGGTATTGCTTATCTTTTAAGGTTAATGTGAAGAACAGAGATATTGAACATATACCTTAACTATTGTAGGGATTAGGCAATTTATAATTACTATTGTTAGTTTTATTATGTGCTAGACTAAGCTCTAGGAATTATTTTGAATTCTATCTTAATATTTTCTACTAACTGTGATTGAGAGATAATGCTAATGAAATCATATCAAAAAGCACATGGAAAACAATCACACACAATTAGCTACGGAGATTGTGTAAACAATCAGAAAAATGTGGAAAATATCCTGGGAGCCCTTAAACTTTGATGCTATCTAGATCTTCATTGCAGTAGCTTAAAAGTTTGTATTGATAGAGAGAATAATATTAAGCAATGTGGTGTGATTAAAATAATACATAAGTTGAAGTTAAACTTGCATTTGAATCTTATTTTGGTTACTTACTGGTTTTTAGGTATACACAAATTGTCTTTTACCCTTAATTTTATCATTTATAAAATACAATTATTGCTAAAATTAAGTGATATTTTATATTTTTGCAAAGGATCTTACATATAGTGGTCCTTCACTAATACATAAGCATTATTTATGGTTACTGAAAAGATTAAATTTATAAAATTTCTTAGGGCATATATTTAGCATTTTTATGAAGATGTCTAGGATCACATGTCTTTTAATACTTATACCATTTATATATCACATAATCCAAACCTTAATTTGTAAGCAAAGCAAGAAATAATCATACCAAAATTTTAACAGCTTTCATATCTTTACAGATGTATCCGACAAAGTGAACTTGAAAACTTAAGTTTGTACCTTGGCATTTCTACCTCTCTAAATGAATCTTGAAATACTAAATTGATATTTAAAATGTATCTTGTTGTTCTGCTTCCTGTGAGATCACATTTATTCCAGGATTTTTCAGTGTAATTTAATAGGCAAAACACAAAAAGAGGCAAAACAGTATACTACATATGAAAATGGAGATAGAAATTTACTAGCCATACCCAATTTGATGACAACAGATCATCTAATCACCTGAAGGCAATTAGAAGATTCTTTCAGATTGTGTGTGCTAATCACATTGTATCTTCTGTTTTCCTGTGACCTATCTTCCCAAGCAGAAGCTTATGTATGTCCTCAAAACTGCTAGAGCCATATCAATCCTTTCCTCAAGACCAACATGCTTTGACTATTCATTGTCTTTCCAGCTACTAACTGGCTATCCATCCGAAATTCATTCACTCTCCCCACAATGTCTTTGCTAAGCAATCACACTGCAGTGTTCAATGCTGTTTCTAACTTTCCAAGAGCAATATTCCTATTTTTCTTTTTATTTTCAGCATCTTACTCTTTTTTTAAACCTCTGCCATCTGAATTTTCTTGAATACACGAATCATGTTGATTTCCTAACACTGAACTATACACAGAAAAAAAAAACTCAATCAGTGATAAAACTGTTGCTAATATTAGGAGCTTAATTTTCCATTTCGTAGTACACTCTTGCTTTGTACCAGGATTAATAAACTTTATTGATCCCAATATCAATGACGAAATGTTGTGTCTACTAAGGACCCTACACTTCACAGAGCTCTTTCAAAGACTGTTTCATTTTATCTTCAAAGACAGTTTACTGTTGTGCTCAAGGCATAAATTATTGTATACATCTTAAAGATAAACAATCTCAACCTAGGAAATGTCAATGAATCCAAAATATCAGAGCTAGTAAATTGATCAGGCCACAAACTGGTTTTTTGAACTCCATACACTGTGCTACTTCCACTATATAATTTTAGTTGATCACTTTATGGTTGCTTTTGAGTTTCCTGAAGTCCCTAAAAAGAATCTGATGTCTATGTAGCATAAGAGAAAGTTAGACTCAGACATGCCATTTGTGTGGATACAATGAAGAATTTGGGAGCTTTCTTCCTAATTCTTCTATCCTTAGCAGTAGTGGATACTTATCTGTATTGTGGCTTCTTTTACACATCCATTTTCTCTATTCATGACTCTTTGAACTAAATTCCTTGGATCCCTTATCCTCAGCTTGAGATAATTTGGAAGGTAGAAAGGAACTAATGACAGAAATCTCTCAGGTTAAACAGAAATCAACTCTAATTTTTTAAAGCAAGAAGAAAATAAATTATCTTACCTACTTTCACTAACCACCTAAATTACCATGTCAGGTCCCATGGCTTTAAATACCTTCTCTATGATGAAGTATATTTCTAGCCCCACCACCCAACAACTCCAGACTTGTATGCACAACTGCCTACATGACATTGCTAACTGTATGGTTAAATAACATCTCAAAGTTAACATGCCTCAAAACCAAACTCTTGGAATATATTCACCTCTGAAAATATTCTCTTCTCCTGACCACATTTTTCCACATCTCAGTAAACACCAACTCCATATTTCCACCTGCTCAGACAAAAGTCTTGGATTGACCCTTAACTCTAATCTCACACCTCATATACAATTTACCAACAGGCTCTGTATGTCCTGTCATTAAAAAAAAAAAAAAAAAATTCAGTTACAGAATCTGTTTCTCCACCACACCTAGGTCATCCAGGTGCAAGCCATCATCATTTCACACTTTAAATGTCGATATAATCTTCTAAAATATCTCTCGTTTCTACCCTTGTCCCCATATCTAGTCCATTGGCAATGCAAAAACCAAACTGATCCTTTTATAATAAAAGATGTCACTTCTATCTTCAGCAACCCCCAGTAGCTTCTCCTTTCATTTAGAGTAAAAGCCAAAATTTTATAAATGGCTAACAACTTTCTCATAATCTGCTCCCATCCTAACCCTGTTACCTTACCTCCTACAACTTTTATCCTGACTGATTCTGTTATGTTTATCAAATATACCAAGCACATTTCTGTCTCAGGACACTTGAACTTGCTGTTACTTTTGCCTTGACTACCTGTTTCCCAGATATGGTTAAGACTCACGTCATCACCTCCATCAAATCTGTGTTCAAATGCCACCTTATCTGTGAAGGCTTCCTTAATTGCCCTATTTAAAATGGCTAATCCTTCTTCCCCAACTCTCCTTACTCTTATTATGTAGCTATTTATCTCACAGCACTTTTCACTACCTGATAAACAATATATTTTACTTATTTATTGGTCAATGGTCGGTTTACACCAGCAGAGCTGAAGCTCCTTGAAGGAATATTTGTTATCCAATGTATTCCTAGAACCTAGAATAGTATCTAGTCCATAGTAAGCACTCAATACATTTCAACTTAATTTAATATAATTTTTTGGTTATGAATTTACCTTATGATAAAACAGATCAGTGATAATAGGTAACTCATTCAAGGGGATACAGTATAATGACCGATAGTGACAAGACTGATAGGGAAGAATGAAAACCCTAGTTCACAAGGACTGCTAGCTGACTAGGCTTAGGTGTCCCTAGCAAATATAAACTGCTCAGACTTGATTGAATCATGAAGGTCAGTGGTTAAATGTCTACTCTCATCACTTCTATTGAGTTTTTTATGAGCTGTGCTAAATTAACATTGAGTAGTACAATGGCAATAAAAATGTTATTTGAGTTTAGAAGAAGATATTTGCATATTAAAGCATACAATAGTTACAAAGTTTCAAATCAGACAATGCTTACTCAAAGATGACCACTAATCAGAGAGTTTATTAGTTTAACATTTTTTAACCTTGATGACCTACTAGTAGAAGAGAATGATATATTTGGTTTAATGCACTGCATGTTCTCACTCATAGGTGGGAACTGAACAATGAGATCACTTGGACTCGGGAAGGGGAACATCACACACCGGAGCCTATTATGGGGAAGGGGAGTGGGGAGGGATTGCATTCTGAGTTTTACCTGATGTAAATGACTAGTTGAGGGTGCTGACGAGTTGATGGGTGCAGCACACCAACTTGGCACAAGTATACATATGTAACAAACCTACACATTATGCACATGTACCCTAGAACTTAAAGTATAATAATAATAAAATTAAATTTAAAAAAATAAATAAATAAAAAAATTATTTTCACACAACAACAACAAAAAAACAATAAAAATATTTTTTTTTTT
>NW_016804848.1:256026-260740 GCF_001698545.2 Rhinopithecus bieti
TGTCTTTGTACAAAAAGTTAGACATAGATGAACTTGGTTTGATTTATTAGTCTAAGATAGAGAAGACAAGGAGGAAATGTCCGGCTGCTTCTTATTCAAAGTTTTGTTTTTCTAGTTGATTTTGTTTTTATTGCATCCATATATGTGACAAATAAGTGAATTTAAATATAATGCATTTGATCAATAAATGGTGAGTTTTCACAAAATTAAGAGAGATTGAACTAAAGATTGCCCACTTCCAAGACTCTGACTTGGTTTTCCATGATTCTGTGGAATTGTAATTCCAAATCATAAGTCCAGAACCCCTTGCAGTTTCTGGCAGCCCTGCCTTCTTATCTGAGGCTGCTGTCACTGGGGATTTTAGAAGTATCTGCCCTGCAAAACACAGAAGGAAAATTGTTTCATTTTTAAAGGGAAAACAAGTTCTATTTCTGGCAAGAAAGCATGAGGAGCTCTCCAGATTCACACGCAAGTAAAACTGGTGAAAATTGCTAAAAAATAAAATAAACTATTTAAACTGAAACAAAATACCCCAGAACCTAAAATAAAAAATCAAAAAATTAAGGTAAAAATATTAAAAGCAAATTTAAAAAATAAAGGTTTCTGGAAATATGCCTAAGGTCATGCAGCAAATGAAGGAACATTTATTCAAAAAAATGACCAAAATTCCATAAGCACAGCAAGAGCCACCTACCTTTCATGTTTTGTCTCAGAGAGCTGGACATTATCCTCCAGATGGATATAGTCAAGAGCACAGGACTCCCTTTCCCCTAACTTCTCAAAGGACTATCATTCCAGGAAGACCTTATATCAGTATTTCTCATTCTGCTCCCAGATAACTGTTGCTCAGACGAAGTTCTGGGCAAATGTACCTGGGAGAAAAGAGGGCTCCCTTCTCCTGACCAGTCACTTCTTATGCAACAGAGATTCCACTTTGAGTGCAATGCCATTAAGAATACTGGGGCCTGGATCACTCATATGTAGGCTGAAGTGGTGAGGATTCCATAGTGAGAGGAGCAAGCTGAGGGGACCTAGAGCTACTGCTTTCCCCATCCACAGAACACTCAGCACCTAAAGCAGGAGTGTCACTCAGAGAAACTTGATGTCATTATCCCTGCCCACAGCACCAGGCCTATCGCTCAGAGATTTTATCTGATGGAAAAGTAGATCATAAAACCATATTTAAAATTTCTCCCCTAAGCAACTGACTTTATTTACAACAGAGTATGGAGAAGTTTAAACCTATGAGTACTCTCAACAACAGTGGAGTTTGTAGTAAAAGACAATGTGAAGGAGATTAATATACCCACTGGAGATATCAGCTAAACTATGAGCCAGCTAGTTTGCTTGAGAGAAAAGTGGGAGAGAGATGGAAATAGCCCTCCTTGGATCAGAACAAATTTCAAAGACTGACTTTGGAAATTATTTCTTCAAGCAAATCTAACTTTGGTTAATATGGGAAGTAGCTTATGCTTCCAGATATTGTCAAAACAATTTTAAAAAGCTGAAAATTCATGGACCTTGACAGTTGGGAGTGATCAGGGAATGAGACAGACAAAGGGAGCTCTGGCAAAACCACTGACAACAGAGTGACTATTTACTTATTGAAGTGTTTGCCACTGAGAAGCAATCTCAGAGACTTCACACTGCTAGTGAGGGTGGGGTGAAAGTCATAGCCTTTACTACAATAACCCAGTTAATAACTAAACAAGTAACAATGCAAATACAAATAACAAGCCTGGCATGAGAGGGAGTACCATTACCCAGGTAATATATTGCTGCAATATATTATTTCAAGAGTTCAGTTAACAACAAAAATTATGAGACATATAGAGAATTCAAAATATAACTCATTCATCAGAAGTTAGGCAACAGAAAATGCCTGTGAAAGTAATCATATGTCTTATATAACAGACTAAAACTTAAAAGTAGCTATTACAAATATATTGAAACACCTAAAGGAAATGATGATTAAGAAAGTAAATAAAGGTATGACAATGGTATTGCATCAGATAGAGAATATCAACAAAGATATAGAATGTATTAAAAAAGAAATTTCCAGATGGAAAACCTGGAGCTAAAAAGTACAACTTAAATAAAAAAAATTAATAGAGGGAAACAACAGTCAATTTGAACTGGCAGAAGAAAGAATTGTTGCACTTGAAGATAGATTAATTCATACTATGTAATCTAAAGAACAGACAGAAAGAGGAATAGAGAAAAAAAATAACAGCCTAAGAGAAATGTGGGACACCATTAAACTCATCAACATAAACATAATGAAAGTATCCAAGAGGAGAAAAAGACAAGATAGATATTTGAGGAACTATTGGCTAAAAACTTCCAAATTTATTGAAAAGCATTAATGTATACATACAGGAAGCTCAGAAAGTTCCATGTATAATAAATAAAAAGGGTTTCACAAACAGATACATCATAATAAAATGCTGAAAGCCAATGACAAGGAGAAAATCTTGAAAATTGCAAAGAAAAATGTTTCTTTATTTAAAAGTGAACCAAAATAAAATTAACAGTTGACATGTAAGTAGAAACAATGAAGGCTGAAAGGCACTGGGAATGAAGAAACAATGAAGACTGAAAGACCTGTAAGCAGAAACAATGAAGGCTGAAAGGCTCTGTTATTTTTTGAAGTGCTCAAATAAAAAAAAAAAAAAAAAAGTGTCAATCAAGAATCCTACATCCATCAAAGCTATCTTTGAAAATAAAGGTAAAATAAAGAGGTTCCCTTATGAACAAAAACTGTGAAAATTTTGTTACCAGCAGATCCACTTTAAAAGAAATACTAAAGAATGCTTCAGGCAAAAAGCAAATGCAAGAATCCAATGTTTGAAATCGTTAATCATCAGGAAATGCAAATCAAATCTACAATGAGATACCATTTCACACCTACTAGGTATAATCAAAAAGTTGGATAATAGTACATATTGATGAGAATGTAGAGAAATGAAACATATGCAAACTGCTGGTGAGAAGATAAAATGATGGTATTAATCCATTTTCATATTGCTATAAAAACTTCCCTGAGACTGGGTAATTTATGAAGGAAAGGGATTTAATTGACTCACAGTTTCTCACAGCTGGGGAGGCCTCAGGAAACTTACAATCATGGCAGAAGAGGAAGCAGTTACCTTCTTCACAAAGTGGCAGCAAAGAGCATGAACATGTGAAGGAGGAACTGTCAAACAGCTATAAACCATCAGATATTATGAAAACTCACTTACTGTCACAAGAACAGCATGGGGAAAACCACCTCTATCATCCAATCACCTCCCACAAGGTCCCTTCCTTGACACATGAAGATAATGGGGATTACAATTCAAGATAAGATTTGGGTGGGGACACAGAGCCAAACCATATCATTCTGTCCCTGGCCCCTTTCAAATCTCATGTGTTCACATTTCAAAATGCAATCATGTCTTCCCACAGTCCCCAAAAGTCTTAACTCATTTCAGCTTTAACCCAAAAGTCCAAGTCCAAAGTATCATCAGAAATAAAGCAAGTTCCTTCTGCCTAGCAGTCTGTTAGACAAAAAAACGAGTTAGTTACTTCCAAGATACAATGAGGATTCAGGCATTGAATAACGGCTCTCATTCCAAATGGTAGAAATTGGCCAAAACAAAGGGGTTACAGGCCCCATGCAAGTCTGAAATTGAGTGGAGCAGTCATTAAATCTTAAAGCTCTGAAATAATCTGCTTTGACTCCATGTATCACATCCAGCACACAGTGATGCAAGAGGTGGGCTTGCATAGCCTTGGGCATTTGTGCTTCTGTGGCTTTGCAGGGTACACCCTCCTGGCTGCTTTTACAGCTGGCATTGAGCGTCTGAGCCTTTTCCAGGAGCATGGTGCAAGTTGTCAGTGAATATACCATTCTCAGGTGTGGAGGACAATAGCTCTCTTCTCACAGCTCCAGTAAGCAATGTCCCAATGGGGACACTTTGTTGGGGCTCCAAAGCCACATTTTCCTTCCACACTGTCCTAGCAGAGGTTCTCCCTGAGGGCTCCACTCCTGTAACAGACTTCTGCCTAGACATCCAGGCATTTCCATACATTCTCAGAAATCTAGGCAGAGGTTCCCAATGCTCAACTCTTCTGCGCACCCTAAGACCCAGCATCACATAGAAGCCATCAAGGCTTGGGCTCACACCCTCTGAATCAACGGCCCAAGCTATACCTTGTCCCTTTTTGGCATGGCTGGAGTGACTGGAATGCAGGACACCAAGTCCCTAGGTAGCACACAGCAGAGGGAGCTTGGACCTGGCCCATGAAACAATTTTTTCCTCCTAGGCCTCCATACTTGTGATGGGAGGGACAGTTATGAAGGTTTCTGACATGCCATAAGGACATTTTCCCCATTGTCTTGGTAATTAACATTCCCAGCTCCTTGTTACTTATGTAAATTTCTACAGCCAGCTTTAATTTTCCTCAGAAATTAGGTTTTCTTTCCTAACACATGGTCAGGCTGTAAATTTTCCAAACCTTTAACTGTGTCACCTCTTAAACACTTTTCTGTTAAGAAATTTCTTTTGCCAGGTGGCAGTGAATAAATGCTCCCATTCCAAATGCCAAGTGGCTGAAGAAACCCACTTCTGTGTGGTGGTAGAAGAAATTTCTTAGCAGCAAAGTGTTCAAGAGGTGACAGAGTATATTCTGGAATAAATCATCTCTTTTATTATGTGTTGGAATAAATGTA
>NW_016804848.1:261058-284596 GCF_001698545.2 Rhinopithecus bieti
GTGGTAGAAGAAATTTCTTAGCAGCAAAGTGTTCAAGAGGTGACAGAGTATATTCTGGAATAAATCATCTCTTTTTATTATGTGTTGGAATAAATGTATATTTAAATATATATATTTAAATTATCTTTTTTATTTTGGAATAAATATATATTTAAAAATAAAAGTACATTTTATTTTGGAATAAATAATCTCTTTCATGTCCAGAGTTCCACAGATCTCTAGGGCAGTGGAAAAATTCTGCCAGTCTCTTTGCTAAAGCATAACATGAGTGACCTTTGCTGAAGTTCCCTCAGCCTAAACCTCCTTGTCTATATCACTATTGGCATTTTGGTCAAAATTATTCAACATCTCTCTAGAAAGTTCTAAACATTCCCAGATCTTTCTGTCTTCTTCCAAGCCCTCCAAACCATATCAGTGGTAAAGCCACTTTGGAAACAGTCAGACAATTCTTCAAATGTTTCAACAGAGTTATCACATGACCCAGAAATTCTACTTCTGGGTACATAACCAACAAAATAACAACACATGTCCACACAAAAACTTGTACAATAATGATACTATGCATGATGGCCAACAAAAAGTGGAAATAACCCAAATGTCCATTGACTGAAAAACAGGTAAATAAATTTGTGATATCCTCATATAACTGAATATGTTTATATTATAAAGGGGAACAAAATCTTGATATATGCTACAACACGGATGAACCTTGAAAACATTATGCCAAGTTGAAGAAGCCAGACACAAAAGACTACATTTGATATGATTCATTGTATAAAAAACATCTAGAATAGTCAAATCTATAAGCCAGAGAGCAGATTTGTAGTTTCTTAGAGGTTTCAGGGTTGGAGACTAGGGAGTTTGATATCTAAAAGGTATGGGGCTTCTTTTCACTACAATAAAATATTCTAAAATTAACAGTGATGGCCATTGTATACAATTCTATAAATACATTAAAAATCATCAAATTTTATATTGGGATAATGAGAATTATTTCTCAATAAAGATGTTATTAAAAACAAAAAAAAAATAAAAGAAAGAAGAACACACAACTGTCTATGGTGAGTTGCATAAAATAACTTGTAGAGAACAAGGAGATCAACCTTCAGTCCTGGAACTTGAAAAAATAGTTCAATATATATTACAGACATGGAAAAAGCAATCTGGGGAAATAATTAAGCAGTGGTTTGACTCAAATGTACTTCTGGTTAAAGTTATAAATAGAATAGTCATTGAGCCCTTCTTAGTGTAAAGGAGTTTCAAAATACTGTCTGCCATTGCTCAGGGGTTGTGGTTAAAAGATATAAATGTAAAGAAACCTGCAGAGTTTTGTGGTCCAGATGGGTGCCAAACTTTGGGAATAATAAAAATAGAAACAGATTTTTTTTCTTATAACTAAATGAACTAATTTTCAGGTTAATTTTAAAAAAATCAAGTATAGCCAAGGGAAAATGTAATGACAATAAATTATTCTTATATAATATTGAAATTCTTAGAAATTTATAACAAATAAAGCAATATAGTACTGGCTCATAAATAGATATTTTAATGGAACTAAAAAAAACTCAAGACAAACTCAGTATATAGGGATATTTAGATTTTTTTAATATTTCAAATCAGTGGGGAAAATATGGACTATTCAACAAGTGATATTCAAACAATTTGGTAGTTATCTAGAAAAGGAAATAGGTTGAATCAATTTCTCAAAATTTCGATTCTATAAATTCCAGTTTTCATAAAAAAATTAAATGCAAAAATATAAATATGTGAAAGTACAAGGTGACATAATAAAACACATTTAATTTCTCTAAATTTGGAGAGAACTTTATACATGTGACACACCTCCAAAAGAAGAGATTGACAAATTAAATCTCAAATATATCCTGAATAACAGAAATCGTCACCCCTAGAGAGTTACAACAAACTGGGCACAATACTTGTAACACACATCTATACTCCTATATTACACATTATATAATACACATGTGCACACATGCACACTTTATATTAAATGATTAATTAAAAAGTTATCTAATGCATAGTTTCCTAAAGAATAAGTATAGATTAAATCAACAGAGACAAAGGATTGAACATAGATACAGGCAGCTCAAGTGGAAGGAGAACACTGAAGATTTTTGATGAGTTGAAAGAGAATGACATTGGTTTACAATTAGAGTATGAGCATTATATGGAAGAGCAATAAGGACTCTTCAATTATTCTTATGAAAAGGCTTATTCTTTCTAAGGCAATGGCTCTGATCTTACTTTGCCCCTTAGGAGATACAATCAATCTCAACCTGACTCAACCATTCCTAAGCAAAAAAGAGATTTTTGAGGATTTGGATTATATTAGGAATATTACAATTTCAAGAATATTCTATTTATATATTTTCATTACCTGGAAATACAGGGAGATATACATATATCTTATTTTTATATTTATATGAATTTATGCTTATATATTTGAGTGTATTTAATATTACCCATAAGTTTCATTTTCCCCAATAACACATGATAAAAATCTGCTAAGTAAATTACCCTAATTTAAAGTTTTTTGACCTATATTCACTCTTTTCCCCTAACAGCTATACTTTAATACATGTCTGTGAAACATCTAAATGGTGAAAAACACTACATGAATTTAATTAAAATGAAAATGTTGCTTATGAAAGAAACAATGTATGATTTTAGAAAGTCATGTATATTCAATATGTTAGCTATTATACCTCCACATGCATTTCTGTATTCCTTATACTGGGGCTGTTACCTGGTGGTACATTTAATGACTTCATACCCTGTGTTTATGCTATTTTCTTGCCTGCTTTTACAGATTTAGCACCTATTTATGTTCAAGCAGATGGGGTCTGTGAAATGCTACCATTGCAAACAAAAGGAGACTGTGGGAGACACCATTCCACATCATTAGTGATAGCAGTATGGCAGGGGTCAGTAGACACAATTCTCTGAAGACACAGGTAAATCTTCAGAAGCTGATAAGCTGGACTCAGGCTAACAGCTCTTCCCTTGCTGATTTCTACTATTAGAGATACTGACCCAGTGAACTTTTCTAGAATGTAAGGTCTATGCATGTGAAGATAGACTGACCAGCTTGAAAACTGCTAGTTATTTGACTTTGAGCATGTTATTTAACCTCACTATGCCTCAGCTGCATCATTTTCAAAATGGTGCTAGTAAGTTTCTTGTCATGATTAACTATCTTCATGAATCTAAAATACCTACAATATTGTCTGTAAATTACAGAAAATCAATCTTATGAACCATTTACATAAGAGAAAATGATGAGGCACTTAGAACTAGAAGAGCAAATCTGAATATACAGATTAGAGTATATAGGAAAGTCTCCATTTGCATGGTCTGTAACATGAGTTTAAATTAAATAATTGCCATCTTGAGAGATAGCACACTATTTAAATACAAATGATCTTAGAAATCAGACTCTCCTGACTTTCAGTTATAATTCCGAATTTTTTCAGCTCTGTGGCTTTTGGTGAGTGTTTTTTATTCAATTAACAAGCATTAACTTAGTGGTCATTATATTCATAGTATAGTAACAGGTGCTGGGGATAGAGAAGTCAACACAACTGTGAGAAACTTAGGATTATAATCAGCTTTTGGCTTGACGTTTATAATCTCAGACTCAAAACTCAGGCACATTCATAAATCACTGACATGCTTCCTGTGTACATTAATCTGCATGAGGATGCTGGCTAACTCTTACCTTTGCACAATTGTGGAAGAAACTACTTGCCTAACATAATAAGATCCAACAAAATACAAAGGATAGCAAAAGAAAAACTAGAGCCCAGGAAGAAATATACTTATACAATCATCATCAAGAAAAGAGAAAGACCCTACCCAAACAGAATAATCTTATTACAATAATTCATGTTCTATTGAACACATTGGGGAACCGATATACACAGAGATGGACAGGGCAAGGTCTTTGCCTTCAGGGAACTCAGAGACTAGACAAGGTAATCAAAATGTGAATAGATGAGTTAAGACTGAGCATGTTCATTCTGGCTGACATATGGACAAAACACAATATTATAGGAGTACACAGAGGGAATTTCTCTTTTTAAGTAGGGAAGGCAGATGGCCATAATATAGAAAGTTACATGTGAGAAGACTGGAAAAGAAGTCTACGGATTATCAGACAAAAATAAGCAAGGATCTTTCAGATAGTAACATATGCAAAGCATTAAACAGCAAATGACTGTTGAGTTTTAAAACGATGAGAAATTTTAATGACCTTCACCCCCACATTTAGTAATCACCTGACTCCACACAAATCTAGCTGTTTACAGTGTCATCAAAGGGGAATTAGATGGATTTAGTTGGAGCCTAAGAGTGTGCAATTAGAAATCAACAGCTAAGTCTGGAGACTTAGGTTAGATCCACATTGTGAAGTATTGTATATGCCATTATTGAGTGTGGACTGTATATTTTATATCACAAGACATCATAGAAGGCACATAAGCAGAAAAGTAAATATATTAGTACTCACTATAATCCCAGTAGCAACTTGTGTTATAGACATTAAGCTGAAGATTGAAGGGGTGTAACTATTGTAGACAGTAACGTGATCATTTGAAAGAGATGGATGAGTTTTTATTTAAGGCAGTGGTACTAGAAGAAAAAAAAGCATGAACTGAAGATAAACCAGCAAGAATAGGTAGTAGGTTTTATTTTACTTATTCAACCAATAATCATTGAACATCTACTCTTACTTTAAGCGTTTTTTTCTTCTCATTATTCCTTTCTCATAGAGCTATGCTTTATTGCCTATCTCTGCAATGATTATGTAGTGAAAAATGTCATTTAAATTTAATTAAAATGAAAATATTACCTATTTAAAAGCAGTGAATGATTTTAAAGGCATGTGTTTTCAGCATGTTAGCTATTATGCCACCACTGCATGCTCTAGTTACTGAGATTTAGCTAAACAAGATGTATATAATCCCTGCCCTCATGCAGCTTACATTTTAGTGAGCTGAAAGCTAGGGAAACATCTAGCACATGATAGTTACTAAATAAATATTTTTGGAAAAATAAATAGTTGGTTTGAATTAATTCAAAGACATAGAAAATGACTTCAAGTTAGGAGATTGGTTAATTATTAAGACCATTACCTAGAGCAGATATATACTAAACATATTTATTATCACTGGAAGAGAAATAAAACTAAAGTTCTGTGCCTCTTCTTCATGAGACTGTCCTTTAACTAAAAAAATAGGGTTGAGGAGTTGGGGGTGTGCACTCTAGAATGAGGAGAGTGAGAGATAGAGGTGGGGTAGGGGGAGAATGTACAATTTAGGAATCCCAGTGAAATGTAAGTACCAAATAAAAGATATGAATGTTTCTCTAGTGATTCAAGATGGAGAGTAAGGTCATTGTATAACAAGAGAAGTTTCACAGAGGAACTGAGACTTAGATTGTGATTGTGATTAAATTTGAGGAGGTACAGGTGGGAACATTAAGTATTATACCAGACATGGGAATAGTGTGATCAAAATACATGAATGTAAGGAATAGCCAAGTACATTCTTGAAGTAAAAAAGGGAGTTAGTGGGGTAAAGAGAATGATACAAGTGGGACAGATGCAGTTGAAAGTAGGAAGCAAATTGTAAGGTGGTGTTGATGAAGGAAGTTTTTTTTTGTCTTTGTTTTTGTTTTTTTTTAATTATAAATCTTGCTTATATCTTTTTTCCTTTTGATTCTTAGGGAAACTAACATCAAGCAGAATGTATCCAAAATTATGTTCTGCCTCAGCTATTTTTTGGTAACCGTCACACCATTAACAACTAAAATGTTACATACGTATACATGTGCCAGTACCCTATAACATAAAGTATAATAAAAAAAAAAAAATAACTAAAATGTGAGAGGCTTTCCCATTGTCGTACTTCCAGGCATAATATTGGACTACAGAGTGTCCACTTACATTTGAACTTTAAATACACCATACATACATTTTTAGTATACATATGTTTCATGAAATATTTAGGACATACTTAAACTAAAAAATCACTTAGCTATTTAATTTGACAAATTTAATCCATCTACTGTGGATTAAATTCAAATTTAACTGGATATCCTATATTTTTGATTGCAAAGTCTGTTAACTCTTCCTAAAACTATGAAAGCACTGGACTTGAAGCAGTTCTCATCTGTTAGCGAAAAGATAACAAACAAGAATAGAGTATCTATAACATTCTTCTTTAAATTAAACTCATCTAATGTTTGATATGGCCCTGTATGAGAAGAGTAAATGATTTTCTCCATAAGAGGTATCACTTTGTAATAATTTGTACAGGGTTTTGTTAAGTTGAAAAGTCAAGAGGCAAAAATAAAGCAAAAGAGGAAGAAAACATTTCAAAGTGAAGTGATTTCAATATGACAAGTACCATAAGCAATTGCCAATTGTTTTTCCTCATTGTGGGCTAAGTTCACGAAAGGGTTAAGCCTCAAAGCTCCCTTCAGCTTTTTGCCCTTGGACTCCTGTTTACTTTAATGGAAATCACTTTTCCAAGGCACCACACAGAGATTTGAAATGCTTGGTTAAAGGTCATCCTGCAACTCAAAGAATAATAAATTTGCAATTTGTACTTTCCTGACCTCTAGAAATATTTTTAGGTGTTTGAGGCCAAAGAAAACAAAGCAGTGCTTTGAAGGGACTGGGGAGCTATCAATTGATCAATTTAAGAGGGATTATCTGATAATTGGGTAAATACATTGTTATTGATGTGCAGGAGGAGGAAGATGTGCCAAGAAAACATTAATGCCTAGGCCTAGATTTATCTACTAATCCTTGAAGGAGGCAGTGTACTGAGGACAAGAGTAATTGCTCTGCTAACAGATTTATTCTTCATTTAGGCCCCATTTGGGGCTTAAATCCTCCCCTCTCTTTCCAGCAACTCAAAATGTGGCCGGAATCCCACTGCCCACAGTGTCAGACTTTGCAAACCCTGCTAGTCATGTTCAGATTCCTATTTCTTTGCCTTTACATGCACTGCTATAGCTATGTGTTGGTGCTCTAGCCAGATGTGCTTTATCTGAATGAACTTTCAGGAATTTTGCATTTGATTGGCCTACCTGGAGAGACTTGCCTCTTTTCTCTAGTCATATTTTAACCAGACTGTTTTTAAATAGACACCTCAGGACAACAAGGTTTAGTGGGAAGATCCCTGGGTTGGAAACCAGGAAAACAAAAGTTCTAGATTTAATGCTGTCCCTAATTATTATGACCTTGATTAATCTTTTACATTATCTAACTGTTTGGCCTTTAATTTCTCATTTGTGAGTCAAGGGAGTAGAGTTGAGGTTGCTTCCAGATCAATCAATAAAAGAATGAAGTATTTGACCTACATTTTATGTTGAGCATGTAGACCCAACTACCAGGACTTTTTATTATTCTCATTTGGATCCCTCCTGATGATAGCCACATGTTATTTCTGCAACATGAATCACACTTGGGTGATCTTGCAATTATCACTGGGAAAATTAGGAAAATTGCAAAGTAGGAAAATTTTTTATTTATTCAAAAATTTTATGTAGATTTTCCTGTGACTATTAAACTATTCTGGAATCCAACTATATATGGTTCATTCTATTATAGGAATAAGGTCCTTTTAGCAAAATTATTCCCCAAGCCAAATATCTAAATATGTGTGTATAATCTTCCCCTGTAATCCTTCATGTTATGGTAACTTATTTAAAATTATAAAAATACTTATCTAAGTGATGATTCTTTTTTTCATGGATTTCTTGATCTGCTTGGGCAGATTTCATGCCTCATCTCCATAGCTGCCCTTTCTAGAAGCATCTATGATTAAAGCTGGCCGTACTCAATTAAGCTTCTTTCTTCTTTTCTCTCTCTCTTTCTTTTTTTATCTATCTATGTATCTATCTACCTACTTATCTATGGGCTGAGTTGCATTTAATAAGTTTGAGCTATTTAAAGCTATCTTAATTCACAAGGTCAAATTTAGTACCATGATATTAAGAGACATTTTTTCAGCATACATCTTTTTTGTGAGCAAAAAGTCTTAACAATACTAACATTTCATTCGAGAAAAATCTACAACAACCAATCATACAATCTGTTAAAAAAAAAAAAAAAAAAGAGTCATTAGATGATGTAAAATATATTACAGAGTACATTAGTTACGGAATAGGCTAAGCTTCTTAAGAACCAGGAGATAAGAACTATTGTAGATGAAACAAGATAGAAGTTTTTCAAATACCAAAGTTGACAGGAAGCATAAACAAAAGGCATGTATGTGTTGAAGCAGCTAGGCAATGTGCAGGGAGTAGGTGAAGGGAAATTTGTCAGAAGCCAGGGTGGAGATCAACATTAAAAGGGAATCTCTATCGCATGAAGTCATCTAAGTCATTACCTTCCTTATGTCTTGTTCGATATTCACTAGAGTATTCCTCTTACCAGAATAATAAATGCTGGCTTTCATTTCAGCTCAATATTTCACCAGACGAAAAAAGTAGAGTAAACAACTTATTGATACACAAGTGACACAGAAGTATCATATAGCATTTCCGTCCACATCCGTAAAGCAAAAGCTTAGTCATATCTTCACTCCTAACAGCAAGGAAAATGAAAATGTAATCTTTGCCTGGATGTCTATGCACCCCATATTCATTCTACACTTCTTTATTGTAACAGATGTTTTGTCAAAATAGAATTTAAAGCTGAAATTTCTATTACAATAAAACAGTGGAGAATGAACATGGAGTGCATATAGCAGTCTCTAGTACAGAGATATGTCACATTCTCATATTTCTAAAGAACCCCTTCATCAGTCAGCAAAATATTTTACAATCATTCTATGAGAAATTCAGTGATCGTAAAATCTTGATAATAATGGTAATGTTTCCAAGACTAATAATATCTCCAGTTATTAAAAGGGCAAACTTGTGACGAATAATTAACTTGAGACATTTCTCACCAACATAAAAACCTCCAAACTGTTAAGAGAGGTTTGCTTTGGGGATATACTTCCAAGTCTTCTTGGTGTTGCTATCTTTAATTATTGAATTCATTTTCAATTCAGATGTATATACTTTATATTTGTGAACTGATGTTGATACATTTTTGCCCTAACTAGACAGATGTTAGACATATCTTAAAGATTATTGTCTTATTAATCCTTAGAACAAGGAAGAACCTAGCTCTAAGGGTAAATTACATTCACAGTCTTTCTTTCTTATAGCATCCATATTCCTCTCTATGCATTTGTTTCATTCATTTTCTACTCCTGAACAATCGGCCTGTGTTCCAAATTGTAGAGAAAACAATCAAATTTACATGGTTAGTATTTGGCAAAGCGCTTTGCTGGTGCTCATCTCATAGTCACTGGACAAGTTATGGAGTGACTGGCCCTGGGCCAGGTGTAACTTCCAGAATAATCATTTTGCACAAATATCATGAAACATTAGAATTCCTGAACAGGTGGCTATTAGTGGGGTAGTGTTATCTCAAAGAGAAAGTTAAATATTGTCAGATATTATGACAAATAAAATTAATAGCATATTCTATCCAAGTTGCCATTGATTTAAAGAGACATTATTATTTTACATATTACCAAAAAAGAAAACAAATGCTGCTGTTTAAGCACATAATTGATAAAACACAGTTATAAAATTATTGATAACAGTAGAGTTGAAAACCACCAGTTTTAAGCATTTTCTATGTCGTAGAGGCTGTTCTATGTGATTTATGTTCTATGTCGCAGAGGCTGTTCTATGTGATTTATTAAATCACTTGATTACCAGAACAATCTTATGCAGAACACAAGATATTTAACAAAAAATGCAAAAATTACACTTAATACATCTCTGATAGGTAATCATTCATGCTTTTAAAAATAAGGATAGGGAAGCATACTATCTCACATAGTAGAAAATTCATGTTTGAAGGCTCCATTACTTTGACAGTTTTTTTTCTCTCTTGAGCTTAATAAAGATCCTCAAAAATACTCTCTCTAAAGTGATTTTTATTCATCTTGCTTACAAGTAAAGTCTTCTGGGTAAATTATTTAAAATTTGCCATCATGCCACTCCTTGATCCTCTATGACAATCTCCCTAGGACCTACAAATGTTTTTCAAGCCACATCGCAGCCAGACTGGTTGTGATTCTTTTTACCCTCCGCTAGTCAGAGTCCATTAAATCCTCCAGCTGGTATCTAAGGCTAGGTTTATAAGTCTCATGAATGAGTTGGCTGGCTACCTAAAAGAGTAGTCATATCTTAGGGATTCTCCTAGGGCAATGCCATTTAACTATGTGCCACAAGCTGTGCCCCTCATGCCCAATGGGAATTAATCTTTCAGTAACTAAAGTGACTTGAGTTGTAGAGGCTACAATAGAATCTACACTACATCAACCATCTTGATAAGCATGTAAATATATTTCTAACCCACATGAATTAAATGACATAAAAATTGAGAAGTGGCTATTACTTTTGGTTATCTATCTGCTTTGCAACTGAAGACAAAAAACTACAAAGGGACTCAAAACTAGAAAGTTGTTAAGATAACTGTTGTGTTAATTAGAATAAACAGATTCAAAGGTACAAGGATGTTTGTAATTATTGTTTCCTAAATAATTCTTATCTAAAGTGTTTCATGATAAAGGGGAAGATAATTCGCCTATATTTCAGAGCATCAGAAGGTGAGAAAATAAAAAATCTAGAAATACAGTCTATGTATGCATTTCTCCTATGAAATATCATACGAATTATTTTCTCAGCCTCAACTTTCTCTTTTATGGCCAAGAAAATAACTCTATCTGATGTGTGCCTCACAATTCCATCACTAGTTAATGACTCAGTAAGATTTTATCCTTTTGATAACATGCTATTAAACCTACTCTCCTCAGGCTGGTCCAGTGATTACAGAAGCAACTTGCAAATGCTTAATCACCCACTTTATTATCTCATTAATAATAAATACCAGAAGAAAGGTGTATATAATTACATTGTTAGTTTAGAAGTGACATGAAAATGGTGGCAATATTGGAATAGTAATGTAATTTGAACAGTACCACATTGGTACTTGGGGCAACAGATGTGTTGAAGCATGAGAGAATATAAATACTTGTATTTTCAACCAGGAAAACAATTAATACATTAGTGATGCTTTATTGAATGAGCGATCCTTTCAATGGAACCTGGAATGCACCTAAATGGTAGTGTTTCCTTAAGTAAACTATTGCACAGTCTCTCAGATGATCCTGGCTTTCAGCATTTGGAAGGTTACAGTATTAAAATGGCTCATATATGTCAAAGATATAGAGGTTCCAGATAAGGATTGTCCTTTTGAAAATATTAATTTACCTACTTAGTTATCCTAATGTTTTTATTATTAAATGTGGATGGTAATGTGACAGAATTTTAAATAAATGTGTGCGGTTCTTCCTACAAAATAAGGCAGTATCAATGTATACTTTCCTATCAAAGTTATTACAACTAATAATATGATTTAGCATGAAGAAGTCCTGTATTCAGAGCCCAACCTGTCTAATGGGTGGACATTCTTTCATTCAATCAGCAAGTATTTTTTGAGTCCCTACTATGTGTCAGGCATTAGTCTCCACCACAGAGTAGTCTAAGATTTATACTACTATTACATATGTAAGCAATGACATTCACTTATGACAGATGGAAAGTCTGGCATGAAGAAGCAATGGCTTGGCCTCTCAATATGAAATTCCATGAAATGCCAGCTATTGCTCCATTTTTCTCTGGAATTCAAGGAATATAATTGACATGTAACTGAATAATGTTATTCTACAAATAATATTGAATATCGACCTTACCTTAATTTATATGACATGAATATTGAGTACTTAAAACCATCTAAGTAGCAAATTGCACGTAACACACCAAGACTTACTAGCACATCAAAACACTGCTGCCCAGAACCAAATCTTTGTAAGTCCTATGCTGCTTAGAACCAAATCATTCCACGTTCTGTAAGTTCACTTGAAATCCCCCTGATAGCTCTACATGTATCAGTTTCATTCTTGTTCTCTGACTTTGTTCAAAGTTATTTTTGTATTCTAAAATTTCCTTTTCTGTATGTAAAGAATCTAGTATCTACCTATCCACCAAATCTCAACTCAAATCTTCTTCTTCTTCTTAATTCTATCCTAATTATTAATGCAAGTAAAAATCCGTCCATTTATTGAATTCCCATTTTAAGAGCTTATTACATATCTACAATGTATATAGCATGATGCAACTGTCCATTTGATTTGCACCAATCACCACAATTTACATTTTTTCGATAGAATTTCTTCTATTAAAAAGTTAATCTATTTTTTTTTTTTTTGACAGGGTCTTGTTTTGTCATACAGACTGGAGTGCAGTAGTGTAATCATAGCTCACTGTAGCCTCAATCGACCAGGCTCATGTGATCCTCCCACCTCAGTTTCCAAAGTAGCTGGTACTACAGGTGTGTGTCACCATGTCTGGCCTATTTATTTATTTATTTTAAGTAGAGACAAGGTCTCACTATGTTGCCCAGGCTGGTCTCCTGGGCTCAAGCAATGCTCCTGCCTGGGCCTCCCAAAGTGCTGAGATTAGAGGTATGACTCACCGTGCCTGGCCAAAAAAAATTAATCTCACTTTTTAATTACTATGATGGGAAGTATATGCATATGACTTATACTTCTTTTTTTCTTACAACATAATATAGTTAAGAAATACACCGTGTTAAAATGTTCATAGATTGATTAATGCTGATAATATATTCTCTATCCATCTATACTACTACGACTAAAAGGTAAATTAAAGGTAGGAATCCCAACATCACCTGGGAGATGGTAGGAAATGTAGAATTTTGAAAATCACTCTTGATTAAATAAATTAGTTTTTGTATTTTTAAAATATCCTAAGATAATTAAAATGCACAGTAAGTTTCTGGGGCACTGATTAAACTAAGACACGAAATTTTCTAACTTTCCAACATTCAATTTATCTGAATTTGGTAATGGTATTATTCAAAAATAACTCTTTACCAGAAAACTGAAGTAAAAGGGGAAAAGATTATTTTCTATTTTTAGCCAATATTTTTTAACATTAATAAGCACTTCATATCAACATTAGTACATCTACCATATAACATATACAGTCCAACATTCTACTGCTGATTAGTAGACTAATACATCTAAAAATGGTATATGACTTGGCAAAATGCACAAAACCAGTGACTGACATGTTGAATTTTAGCTCGTTGTTTGTAAAATTATTATTTAATATACCCAGGAAGCCTATAAAGTTAATATTACTACTAACTCCATTTCTATAATAAAGTAATTAAAGCTTAAAAATGATAAGAAGCCAAGTGCAGTGGTGTAGTCTCAGCTACTCATGTGGCTGAGGTGGGAGGATCACTTGAGCCCAGGAGTTTGAGGCAGCCTAGATAACACAGCAAGACCTCATTTCTAAAAAAAGAAAAAAAAAAAGAACATAAGGAATTTCCTTTAAATTATAAAGCAAGTACATATATCAGAGATTCACATATGTCTCTGTTATTCAATACCATGCTGTTAATCATGTCATTCTATGATCACAACCATCCATACCATAGATTTCCAAGGACGTGAAATAGAGAGAAAGCATGGCAGATGAAAAAATGTCAGAGGAGGCTAATTTAAAAAGAAAGCAAAGTGGAATAACATATGTTGATGCTGAGAAGGAGGAAGTCTTTATTTTATGACCAAGTTACATATTTATATCTTCCTCAAAACAGTAGTGAATCACTTTAAACAGGAATGTAATATAAGTAGTTTTGAGTTGTGAACAGATTACCCTGGCAGCATTATGGAGGACAACTAGGAAAGAAAAATAGGAAATATGCAGAAATATGTGTTATTATTTTATTGCCAACGTCTAGTCAAAGGTTAATGGCTACTTGGACTAGTGAGTTTGGCACTGAAAATACAGAGGTAAACAATGAATTTGAAGACTACTTGGAATTAAATTAATAGAAATTGAAGATACATTTTGGTATGTTGAGTGAAGGTAAAAATAAGTCTCAAATAACATTTTTAGGTCTTTGACTTGCTATTTGAATAGAAGAGGGTATACTTCTCTGATGAAGATAAGAAGCCATGGAAGAATAATAGATAAGGACATCTGAGTTCAACATATTGAATTTGAAGTGCAGTTCAGCCACTAAACTTCAGCAGATACTTGAAAATATAGGTCAGTGAATCAGAGGATATTTTGTGCTAAACACAGTAGTTATTTGTGTATGGAATGAAAAGTACTGTGGCTCTAAGACTGAGGGTTGAGTAACGCCAACACTAATAATTCTGCAACAGAGTTTTAGAAGTAGCAGACAGAGTGGGAAGAAAGTTATAAGGGCATGTTACTTTGGAGGTCAGTGGAAAAGTAACTCAAAAAGGGAGACCTGAGTAAGGTAAGTACAGAAATATCTTCCTTGGATGAAAGCCTACAGCTATCATTGGTAATTACTTTGACAACTGTTTTAGTTAAACAAGAGAAAGAAATAAAGGGCATCCAAGTAGAAAGAGAGAAAGTCAAACTACTCCTATTTGCAGATGATATAATCTATATCTAGATAATCCCATAGTCTCAGCCCAAAAGTTCCTTACGCTGACAAAAAACTTTAGCAAAATCCCAGGATACAAAATCAATGTATTAAAATTACTAGCATTCCTATACCCCAACAAGAGTCAAACTGTGAGCCAAATCCAGAATGCAATCCCATTCACAATTGCCACAAAGAATAAAATACCTAGGGATACAGCTAACCAAGGAGGTAAAAGATTTCTACAAGGAGGACTGCAAAACACTGCTCAAAGAAATTAAAGATGCCACAAATAGATGGGAAAACATTCCATTATCATGGATAGGAAGAATCAATATAAAATGTCCATACTGCCCAAAGCAATGTATGGATTCAATGCTGTTTCTATCAAGCTACCAATTACATTCTTCACAGAACTAGAAAATACTTAAAAATTCATATGGAACAAAAAAAGGAGCCCAAATAGTCAAGGCAATCCTAAGCCAAAAGAATAAAGCTAAAAGCATCACACTACCTCATGTCAAACTATACTACAGGGCTACAGTAACCAAAACACCATAGCACTGGTACAAAAACAGTCACAAATACCAATGGAACAGAATTGAGAGCCCAGAAATAAGGCTACACACCTACAGCTATCTGATATTCAGCAAAGCTGACCGAAACAATCAATAAATGTTGCCGAGATAATTGGCTAGTCGTATAGAGAAGACTGAAACTGGATCCCTTCTTTATACCATATTAAAAAGTTAACTCAAAGTGGATTAAAGACTTAAATGTAAAATTCAAAGCTGTAAAAACCCTGAAAGACAACCTAGGCAATCTCTTTCTTGATATAGAAATCGGAAATGTTTCATAACAAAGATGCCAAAATCAATTACAAAGAAAAGCAAGGAGCTTCTGTACAACAACAACAACAACAACAACAAAACTATCAATAGAGTAAACAGACAACCTACAGAATGAGAGAAAATTTCTGCAAACCATGCATCTTACAAAGATCTAGGAACCAGCATGTAAAAGGAACTTAAACAAATTTACAAGAAAAAAAAAAAGAAAAACAACAACAATCCCATTAAAAAGCATGCAGAGGGACATGGATGGATACTTTTCTAACAGAGACATACAGCAGCCAACACAAATATGAAAAAAATTTCAACATTGCTGATCACTAGAGAAATGCAAATCAAAACCACAATGAGATACCATCTCATATTAGTTAGAATAGCTATTATTAAAAAGTCAAAAAATAATAGGTGCTGGTGAGGTTGCAGAGGAAAAGGAATGCTTATACACTATTGGGACTATAAATAGTTCAACCATTGTGGAAAACTGTGTGGCAGTTCCACCAAGACCTAAAAATATAACCACCATTTGACCCAGTAATCCCATTACTGGGTATATACCCAAAGGAATAGAAATCATTTTGTTATAAAGACACATGCACATGAATGTTCACTGCAGCACTATTTACAATAGTCAAGACATGGAATAGACCTAAATGCCCATCAATGGTAGACTGGATAAATAAAATGTGGTACATATACACCATGAAATACTATGTAGCCATAAGAAGAAGAATATGGATCTAGCTGGGAGGCCATTATTCTTAGCAAACTAACACAGGAACAGAAAATCAAAAACACCTGTTCTCATTTATAAGTCATAGCCAAATGAGAACATAGGGACACATCCAGCGGAATAAAAGACACTAAGGCCTATTAGAGGGTGCAGAGTGGGAGAAGAGAGAGGATCAGGAAATATAATTAGTGGGTACTACGTTTAACATCTGTCTGGGTCACAAAATAATCTGTACAACCCTACCTCCAACACAAGTTTACCTATATAACAAACCTGTACCCTGAACTTAAAATAAAAGTTTAAAAAAGTACATACTGACTCTAAAATGTGATTTGAAGGTATGATTTCATATGTCCATGTTTTGTAGGAATACATGTTTGTGGAGAGCAAGTATATTGTGTAAACATACATTTGAATGGTATTTTAGAGGACTTTCAAATATAATGTCAACTTACTGACTCTCCTTATACTATGGAAGATAAACGCTAGAATTGTGCCTATACATAGTGGAAACTCAGCAAATATTCATTGAGTAGTTGAATACATAAATGCATAATTTTCAGGGATTTGATATATTGGAATGGAGGGTGTCAAAGGTGATTAAAGGGCTCTTATCTTTTAATAGAATCAGGAAAGTTTGTCTAAAAAACCTCTCTGGCAAGGCCACTAATAATACTTTCCTGGAGGAAATAGGGAATGAAGAACATTTATCTTTTAACATATGATACAATATATTTTAAATGTTTGCATATGGGATTCTACTGCAGGTAACAGAAACATAGTAAACTTCAAAAAGAAAAAGGAGGGTGTCTCCATAATGACTTCTGAAATTTGAACAGATAAACTCACTAATGGATTTCCCTTAACCCGTTAAATAAAGCAACACGAAATTAAACTTGTGAGGTTTAAAAGAAAAAAATATATATATTTTGTTTATTTACATTTCTTATATCTCTGTATCTCAAAATACATCATTCTTCTTATCTAATCAAAAATGACATGGATTTCCTTATTATCTGAAGCACTGCAAATATCCTAAAAAGATAGTGATTACTACTGTACCAAGAACTTATTGCTCAGTTTATTACTTCTAAGGCCTTTGGGAAGCTAAATTTTCAATTTCCTCTTCTTTTTATATCATATGTGATCATTAGAATGCTTTTATACTATTCTTTTATTTTCCTTCAAACTTTTTCATAATTGATGTGTACCAGGTTATTTGTCTGTGGACCAAGGGTCCTTTGTTCCCCAATTATATTTTCCTCCAGCCTGATTTAGCTAATGTTTGCAGTATCACAGTTCATCACCATGGAGATAACTATAATGTGACAAATATTGAAACAAATTAAATGGAAAAACAGTAGTTAGAAAGCAGAAGTAATCCTTTTGAGAGAATAGCCCTCATAGTAATCAACTGTGTGTGTGTGTGTGTGTGTGTGTGTGTGTGTGTGTGTATACATGTCTCTTTTATCTCTTTCTCATTGGAAAAAAAAAAAAATACTTGACCTGACTACATTAATACGTATCCAAGTATACATTCCTTTTTAGAATCATTTTTTAATTTTACTTTTAAAATAGCAATAGAACTATATTATGCAGTAAAAATAGCATTTTCTTAAGGATCTTTCTAAATAATTCTAATAAAAGCAGAAAGTTGACATTTGGGAGTATATTTGGAATTACTTCTCAACCTACTAAGGCAATGTGCTATATTGGAAAGAGAATGTTAGAGAAGAGACACTTGGGTTTTATTGTTGGCTCCATTCACTAGGGTTACTTACTAGTTTTATAACTTTCAGAAAGTGTTTTGTAGTGAACATGAGATTAAATCACTTGAAATATATATGTATATAAATATGTGTGTGTGTGTGTGTGTGTATGTGTGTGTGTGTGGTGTGTGTGTGTGTATATGTATATATACACACACATACGTAGAATCCCAGAGACATGGAGACTAAAGTTTTTATAAATACTGCATTTGGTATGTTTTACTTCTGGGATGAAACAGTAAAAAAATAAAATAAAATTATGATCTCCAATCTTTTGTTTTCCTGACACAGAGATGACGAGCTTCCATCAGCCTGAATGCTGGAGTGACTATGTGGATCACAGTACTTGCCAAATGCTCACCAGACATACAAAGTGAACAAGAAATAAATATTTGTTACATTAAGTCAGTGAAATTATGGATTAATTTTTTTACACATGTGTAATTACTACCTATAGTATTACATATCCTACAGAATATGCTTGGTAAAAAGAAATCAAAATGTAAAAGATACATTAAATATATTATTAATTCTATACTTATGAATGTTTTTGGTTCATCTCACTTCTCATTACTCAGTATCCTTAGGAACTTATTCTTCTTCTATATCAGCCAGTTTTGTACATTTCTATCAGGAAGACTTCTGTTGACTGCCGGGAAACACAACAAGCATTATCAGTGTTTTTTAACTTGTTCCCTTGTAAGTTGTAAAATAAAGCTTTGTTATATTTAGCTTATAACTAAACTATTTAGTCATAATTATTAGCACATATTACTATATTGTCCTAATAATTTAAATATATAATCCGATTATTCTTTTTCAACACAATAGTTTTATATGTTTGCTCAACCTTTGTTCTCTCATGGCAAGACTGCTAGCAAGTGGCACCCTTTCTGCAGAAAGTAAACTAGCCTTGCTGAGAGACCCTTTGTCTCAGTGTTGATTTTTGCGACACCGAGCACCATTCCCAACAGTGAATATACACCTAAAATCACTTATTTTCTTGTTAGATTATGCTAAATCCATTTTTGTAGGATTGAAGAATGAAAAAAAATATAAGTATAAAATTAATTTAAAATAAATACTGACTTTACAATTTTAAGCAAGTTGCAATTGATAGTTTAATTGGCATAATATATATTTTTCAACTTTTATCACACATGTGAGTACTGTTATTCAGATAAAA
Source organism: Rhinopithecus bieti (assembly GCF_001698545.2). Lineage (NCBI taxonomy): Eukaryota > Metazoa > Chordata > Mammalia > Primates > Cercopithecidae > Rhinopithecus > Rhinopithecus bieti. The sequence continues at coordinate 280,188 of NW_016804848.1, forward strand.
TAACTGTTTTGCAGACTAATTTTGCTCTTTCTTATTCCAAGATTTTTGTGCACATACTAAAATGACATAATAACTGGTTATTCATTGGTTTCATTAAAATAAATTTCCACACAATTACATCGTAATTATTTTATATCAGTGCCATGAAGTACTTAGAATAAAATATCAATTATTCTCAATAATTAATCATTTCTATATCACACTTGTGGACTCACATAAAATTTTTAGAAGTCTTATCTGTTTAAGAGAAAACATCAATATCATTTTCAATTTAAATTCATTTAAAAGTTTAGTATTAGATAAAAAATTATGAATTATTTTGGTAAAGATATGGATATAAATTTTGATGTAACACAGCATCATGGTAAAATAACATTCTCATCAAATTAAGAAATTTGTGAGGTAGAAATTACAAAGTATTCAGATTTTGTTGCAACAATTATACAACTCAAAATTTCATCTAAAGAATTTTAAATATTTCAGAAATTAAAATAGAAGCCACAGTTGTCAAACTTAAAAAATTTTCATATATGCACAGTTAATATAACTGTGAGTACACTGATGTCTATTAAAAATGTACTGTAGCATGACCGTCCGTGTTTTCTGTCTTTGTTGCTAGCCAACTAAATGTTAGAAATGTTTGAGACTTTGGAAACTATACTTAAAATAAACATTAGTATCTTAGAATCACTTTTGTTTTATAAATTAATAAACTTTAATTTTTAGAGCCCTTTTAGGTTCAGAATAGAAAGTACAGAGATTTCCTATAAACCCTCTGTCTCCACATATGCTCAAACTCCCCAACTATCAACATCCCATACCAAATTGTTATATGGGTTACTGTCAATAAATCTACATTGACACATCATTTTAACCCAAAGTCCATAGTTTACATTAGAGTTCACTGTTAGTGTGATACATTTTACAGGTTTTGACAGATGTTTAATGACAAGTATCTACTATTACATTATCATAGAAAATAGTTTCATTGTTGTAAAAACCATCTGTGCTCTGCCTGTTTTTCCCCTCCTCCCAAAACTCTGGCAGCCACTGATCTTTTCACTGTCTCCATTGTTTTTCCTTTGCTAGAATGTCACATAGTTGGAACGGTATAGTATGTAGCCTTCTCAGACTGGCATCCTTCATGGTAATGTGCATTTAAGTTTCCTCTGTGTCTTCTCACGGCTTGATAGCTCATTTGTTTTTCGTACTGAATAAAATCATATTGTCTGCAGACACCAGGTTTATTTATTCATCCACCTACTAAAGGGCATTTTGGTTGCTTTCAAGATTTAGCAATTGTGAATAAAGCTGCCATAAACGTTATGTGTGAAATTTTGTGTGGACATACATTTTTAATCCCTTTGGCTATATATTAAATAGCTTGATTGGGTTCTGTGGTAAGAGTATGTTTGGTTTTGTAAGAAACTATGAAATTTTCTTCAAAAGTGTACATATTATGTTTCATTCCCACAAGGAATAAACAACAGTTCCTATTGCTCCACATCCACTCCAGCATTTGATGTCAGTGTTGTGGAGTTTGGCCATTCTTATAACTGCATAGCGGTGTCTCATTGTTTTAATTTGCAGTTCCCTAATGTTATATGTCGTTGAATATCTTTTTACATGCTTCCTTGACATCTTTATCTTCTTTGGTAAAGTGTCTTTTTGGGTCTTTTGCCCACTTTTAATCAGGCTGTTCATTGTTTATTGTTGAATTGTTAGTTGTTTGTATATTTTGAATAACAGCTTTATTTCAGAAGTGCCTTTTGCAAATATTTTCTCCCAATCTGTGGCTTACCTTCTAGTTTTTTTTTTTTTTTTTTTTTTTTTTTTTTTTTTTTTTTTGTCATTGTTTTCACAGAGAAAATTTTAGTTTTAATGAAATTCAGCTTATTTACTGATTTTCATGGATTGTGTTTTCATATTGGATCTAAAAATTCATCAAAATACTGAAGGCCATCTAAGGTTTCGTTTATGTTACTTCCTAGGTGTTTTGTAGTTTTGCATTTTACATTTAGGTCTATGATCCATTTTGAGTTACCTACATTTTTTGAGAAGGGTGTAAGGTCTATAGATTTATTTGTTGCATGTGAATTTCCAGGTTTTCTATCACCATTTTTTATAAAGATCATCTTTGTGCCATTGCATTGCCTTTGTTCCTTTATTAAAGATCAGTTGACTCTTTTTATGTGGGTCTATTTCTGGGCTTTCTACTCTGTTCCATTAATGTATAGGTATATTGTTTCACTAATACCACACCATCTGGATCACTGTATCTTTACAATACGTCATAAAGTTGGGTAGTCCATCTTCTAATTTTGTTTTCATTCAAGATTGAATTGCCTATTCTTGGTCTTTTGCTAGAATATCTTTTAAACATAGCCTCTAAATATAGTTGCCCCATATTCAAAATGAGTTAAATGTGTTAAATATAAGTATTCAACAAATGCTATCACAGAAAACATTTACTTGCAACAGAAAAAATTTAAATAACGAGCTCAAATAGTGTAAAAAATTTAATTTTGAATCCAATAATTTTAGTTTGGAATATTTCAACTTGTGAAAATATTTAATGAAATTCTTAATTTTATATCAATAAGTTCATATTCTGTGCCAGAATAAGATGAAAGTAAAAATAAATCCATAAACTCAAATGATATAAAGCTTCCAAAATCGTTATAAGTAGACAAGAGAGCGGTACTTTGATGAAAATGAAAACCAGAGCCTGTGAAGATATTTGAAATAAAGTATCAACTATCTATTCATTGCAATATAAAACAAAATTAATTAAAATATATTTGATTAGAAACATTTTCTGTGAGCTGCCATATAACCTGACATGGGTGGAGAAAGTATTTTCAATTAAAAAAAAACGTAGTTTATAGCAAAGAGTCTAAAAGTTTTTTTAAAAAATTAAAGAAGGTTGTAGATTAGAATTCACTAAATGACATGGATCTCTTTCTTTTTTAGTTTATCTATCATTCCCAGTTTTCAAGAAATTATTAAAAAATCAGAAAAAAATTTCTTAGTTCTTGTATTAGTCAGGATTCTCTAGAGGGACAGCAGTAATAGGATAGATGTATACATGAAAGGGAGTTTATTAAGGTTTATTTTCTATATGATCACAAAGTAAAGTCCCACAATAGGCCATCTGCAAGCTAGGAACCAGGAAGTCATCCCAAGTCCTAAAAATTCAAAAGTAAGGAAGCTAACATTGAAGGCTTCAGTTTGTGGCTGAAGGCCCAAAAGACCCTGGCAAACCACTGGTGCAAGTCAAAGAGTCCAAAAGCTGAAGAACTTGATGTCCCATGTTCAAGGGGAGTAAGCATCTAGCATGAGAGTTAGATGAAGACTCAGCCAGTCTAGTCCTTCTACTTTTCTCTGCCTGCTTTTATCCTAGCCACACTAGCAGCTGATTAGATGGTACACACTCAGATTGAAGGTGGGTCTGCCTCTCCCAGTCCACTGACTCAAATGTTAATCTCCTTTGACAATGCTCTCACAGACACACCCAGAACAATACTTTGCATCCTTCAATCCAATCAAGTTGACACTCAATATTAACTGTCACAGTTCTACATTTTTATGTATTTATGTTTTCAGATAACATCACAAGTTGGGTTTCAACATGGTGGCATAGAAGCAAACTGGCTTCCCCATGTCTCATGATTTCTATACTGGAAAAAGTGAAATCAAAGTGGACAACCAGTTTTCCCACCTTTTGGGCCTCTTGGCAGAGAACGTATCCCTACCTCAAACAACAGGAAGCATTGGGAGTAGTTGAAGGGAGAAATATCCCTGAGAATAGCTAGAAACAAAGGTGGAAGTGGGACTACCATCCTTGCCCTGGAAACTGCTATGTAATTCAGCCAAAGGAGAGTACCAAATTAGAATGGCTGTTGTGGAGCACCACACTGCAAGAGGTTTGTTTCTAAGGTCTCCTAAACATACACCCCTAGCCAACCTTCCCATATTGCTGGAATATCCCTCACCATTTAGGATGGGACAATCTGATTGTTTATTAGAACCAAATTGTTTATTAGAACCAAAGCAAATCCTTGGTTAAGGGGCCATTGAGTGCAGAAAAAAGAGTCAGTGATCTAGCATAAAAATAATAAGGAAGGAGAGAAAAGGAAAGGAGAGGAGAGGAGAGGGAATCAACAGATAAGTTAAACAAATCTCTAAGCAAACATTGTAATAGAAACCAAAATATGCCATAGAGAAAGAGAAGACTAGAAAAATTAACTAAACTTTCAATGCAACAACACAGGCATACATCCACAAGGAACAACAGCAAGTCACCAAGAGTAACTGACCAGAATGAGATGGCAATATGTAAACTACCTGACCAAGAATTCAAAATAGTAAGTTTTTTAAATTTTTTTTTTTTTTTTTTTTTTTTTTTT
>NW_016804848.1:284829-288934 GCF_001698545.2 Rhinopithecus bieti
ATAATTTTTTTTAATTTTTTTTTTTTTTTTTTTTTTTTTTTTTTGAGATGCAGTCTCGCTCTGTTGCCTGAGCTGGAGTGCAGTGGTGCAGTCTTGGCTCACTGCAAGCTCCGTCTCCTGGGTTCATGCCATTCTCCTGCCTCAGCCTCCCAAGTAGCTGGGACTACAGGCACCTGCCACTGCACCCGGTTAATTTTTTGTATTTTTAGTAGAGACGGAGTTTCACCATGTTAGGCAGGATGGTCTCGATCTCCTGACCTCGTGATCCGCCCGCCTTGGCCTCCCAAAGTGCTCTGATTACAGGCTTGGCAAAATAGTAGTTTTAAGGAAACTTAGTGGTGTCCAAAATAACACAAAAAAAGAAAAGCAATTCGGAAATTTATTGGAGAAATTAACCAGAGATTGAAATAATTAAAAAGTCAATCAAAAACCTTGGAACTGATAAATATATTTACATAAAGAAAAAATTCACTAGAAGCTCTCAACAGCAAAATGGATCAAGCAGAGGAAAACAGTGAGCTAAAAGACAAGATTTTTTTAAAAAACACAGTCAAAGGTGAATAAACAGAAAGAAGAAATATCAACTAAAAGATATAGAAAATATCTCAGAAAACAAAATAGATCTAAGAACAATTGGTGATCAAAGTTCAGGTGAGCAAGAGCAAGGGAGAGAAAGCTTATTCAAATAAATAATAGGAAGTTTTCCAAAACTTGAGAAAAAGATAAATATGCAGGCATAGGGAGGTGAGAGAATGCTAGAGAGTTTGACCCAAATAAGACTAACATAAGACATATAATAATAAAACTCCCAAAGTTCAAGGACAAAGGATTCTAAAAGCAGCTAGAGAAAATATTTAAACAAATAACATACAAAGGAGCTCCAATTCATCTGGAAACAGACTTCTCAACAAAAACCATACAGAGCAGGAGGAATTGGGATGACATTTTCAACATGCTGGGAATAATAAAAAATAAAACTGCCATCCAAGATTAATGCATCCAACAAAGCTATCCTTCAAATATGAAAGACTGATTAAGTTTTTTCTCAGATAAACAAAAAGATTAGAGAATTCCTCACCACTAGAACCATCTTACAAGAAATATCAGTGAGTTCTTCAACCTGAAAGAAGAAGAAAACAAAAACACTAAATTGCAAAACCAAAAACACTTTTCAAGGTAGAAAACCCAATTGCTGATATTCAGTACACAGGCAAACCAGAATATTAAAATACCGTAATTGTGGTGTGCAATCCACCTGTAAGTCAAGTATAAAACCCAAAGGAAAAAATAAATTAAAAACAATGATAGCTACAGCAACTTGGTAAGATATATGAAATATTAAAATATGTAAATTGAGACAACATAAAGCAGAAATGTTGAGGATTTGGAGTTAAAGTATAGAATTTTATTTATTTCATTTTTTGATTGTTTCTATTCTTTTCTTTGTGATCTTGTATAAGATAAGTTGTCATCACTTTAAAGTAACTGTATATCTTTAAGATTTTTTTTTGTAATCCTCATGGTACAAGAATTCAAAAACCTAACAAGAGATTCACTAAAAATAAAGGCAATGAATTCAAATATATTACTGGAGAAAATAACATAATCACAAAGGAAACAGGAAGAAAGGAAGAAATAAACAGAGAAGTTAAAAAACAACCAGAAAACAAGCAACAAAATGGCAGTAATGAGTCCTTATGTATCAATAACAATACTGACCGTAAATAAACTCAGTTCTCCCGTTAAAAGGCATAGCATTGTTCAATGGATAAAGAAAGGAGGAAATTGTATACTTCCTACAAGAAACTCACTTCACCTATAAAGGCACACATAAAGGAAAATGGAAGGAAAAGAAGATATGACATGTAACTAGAAACCAAAAATAAGCAAGATTAGATATGCTTCCACCAAATAAAGCAGACTGCAAATCAAGGTGAGTGAAAAGAGACAAAGAAACTCATTATATAATGATAAAGGGGTCAATTCAGCAAGACGTTATAAAAACTATAAATATCTATGTACCCAACACTGGAGCACCCCAGTACATAAAACAAACATTAACAGATACAAATGAATAGATGGACTGCAACACAACAATAGCAGTAGATTAAACGCTCCACTCTCAGTAATAGACAGACCATCCAGACAGAAAATCAACCAAAAATAAAGAAGTTAAATCACACACTAGAAAAAAAATAGGTCTGACATTATAGAATATTTTACCCACTGAATGCAGAATACACATTTTCTTCAGAAAATACACATACACATGGAAAGTAAATAATATGATCCTGAATAGCCAATGAGTCAAAGAAAAAATTAATAAATTAAGAATTTTCTTAAAACAAATTGTATTAGTCCATTCTCACACTGCTGTTAAGATAACAATCAAGATTTGGTAATTTATAAAGGAAAGAGAGTTAATTGACTCAGAGTTTCACAAGGGTAGGGAGGCCTCAGAAAACTTACATTCATGGCAGAAGGCAAAGCAGGCACACCTTACATAGCAAATGGCAAGAGAGAGAAAATGTGTGTGCAGGAAAAATTAGCATTTATAAAACAATCTGATCTCATGAGAATTCACTCACTCTCATGAGAATATCATGGAAGAAACTGCCCCATTATCCAATCACTTTCCTCCCTCAACAGGTGAGGATTATAATTCAAGATGAGATTGGGGTGGGGACACAGAGCCAAACCATATCACAAATGAACATGGAAATATAACAAACAAAAATCTATGGGATATAGCAAGAACAATACTAAGAGGATTATAACAATAATCACCTATATCATAAAAGTAGAAAGTTGGTTTAAATAAACAACATAACCAGGAAATCAAGACTAAATAAAATCCAAAGTTATTGAAGAAAAATAATAATAAATATCAGAGCAGGAATAACTAAAATTGAGAATAAAGCAAATACAGAAGATCAACAAAATTAATAATTGGTTATTTGAAAAGACAAGAAAAAAAATCTACAAATCTTGAGCTAGATTAACAAATTATAAAAGAGAAGACCCAAATAAATAAAATCAGAAAAGAAAAAGAAGATATAACTAAGATCACAGAAATACAAAGAATCATTGATGACTATTATGAACAACGATATGTCAACATATACTGGCAAATTGGAAAACCTGGAAGATATGGATAAATTCCTGAACACATAACCCACCAAGATTGAACCATGATAAAATAGAAAATCTCAGCAAACTAATGAGAAATAGGATTGAAGAAACAATAAAATGGCTTCCACCAAAGAAAAGCCCAGGATCTGATGTGTTCACTGTTGAATTCTACCATACATTTAAAGAAGTACAAATACAAATTCTATTCAAACTCCTCAAAAAAGACTGAAGGTGAGGGAATACTTACAAAATTATTCTATGATGCCAGAATAATTGTTATACCAAAACCAGACAAGGACACACACACACACTCACACACACACAAAGAAAAGTAGAAACCAGTATTATTAATGATCATAAGTGAAAAATACTCAACAAAAACATAGAAAACCAAATTCAACAACAAATTACAAAGATCATTCACCATAATCAAGTGGGATTCATCCCAGGAATGCAAGGATGGTTCAACTTATGCAAATCAATAAACATTATACATCACATTAACAGAAACAAGAATAAAAACTATATGATCATTTCAACAGATGCTGAAAAAGCATTCAGTATAATTTAACAACCCTTTATGATGAAAACCCTCATTAAGCCAAATATGGCAAACCCACATCTAACATCATACTGAACAGTGAAAATGGGAAAAAAAAGCTTTTTCTCTAAGATCTGGAAAAACACAAGCATGCCCACTTTCAACAATTTTTTTCAACATAATGCTGGAAGTCCTGGCCAGGGCAATTAGGCAAAAGAAGGGAATAATGTGCATCCAAATGGGAAAGAAAGAAGTGAAATTAGCCTTGTTCATAGATAACTCTATATATTTAGAAAAACCTAGAGACACCACCCCAAACCTGTTAGAACTGATTTTCAGTGAAGTTGCAGGATACAAAATCTACCAAAAAAAAAATCACTAGGCCGGGCGCGGTGGCTCAAGCCTGTAATCCCAGCACTTTGGGAGGCCGAG
>NW_016804848.1:292631-313836 GCF_001698545.2 Rhinopithecus bieti
AAAAAAAAAAAAAAAAAAAATCACTGGCCCCTAATATTTCAGTAGCAAACAATCTGAAAGAGAAGTTTAAAAGGCATCCCATTTACAATACTTCACCAAAAAAAAAAAAAAAAAAAAAAAAATTCACAACCTAGGAATCAATTTAACCGCAGAAGCAAAAGAGGTATACAAGGAAAAATTATGCAACACTAGTGAAAGAATTAAACAGGACATAAAAAATGAAAAGATACTCCATGCTCATGGATAGGAAAAATTAACATATTAATTTAAAACTTAAATTTAAATTAATATGTTAAAATGGCAATACAAACCAAAGGAATTTACAGATTCAGTGAAATTACTATTACATTACTAATAACATTCTTCAAAGAAATAGGAAAAAAAAATCTAAAATTTATATGTTACAACAAAAGACCCTGAATAGTTAAAGCTATCCTGAGCAAAAATAACAAGGCTGGAGGCATCACATTACCTGGCTACAAAATATACAAAGCTGTAGTAACCAAATCAGCATAGTACTGGCATAGAAACAGACACATAGACCAAGGATCAGAATAGAGAATTCTGATACAAATTCACACATGTATAGCCAACTCATCTTCAACAAAGGAGCCAAGTAGAGAAAGGAGTTTCTCAAATAAGTGGGAACACTGGGTAACTATATGCTGAAGAATGAAAGTAGACACCTATCTCTCTTCGTATACCAAAATCAAATCAAAATGTATTAACCACTCAAATCTATGCCCTGGAACTATGAAACTACCAGAAGCAAATGTTGTGTATACGCTCCAGGACGCTGGTGTAAGCAAATAATTTTTGCATAAGACCTCAAAAGGACAGGCAATTAAACAAAATAGTTAAATGGGATTGTATCATGCCTAAAAGCTTCTTCACAGCAAAGAAAACAATCAATGAAGTGAAGAGACAAGTCACAGAGTAAGAGAAAATATTAATATTTGCAAACAGTTCATCTGACAAAGCGTTAATAGCCTGAAAACATAATGAACTCAAACAACTTAACAGCAAATAATAATAATGATGATAATTTGATTTAAAATGTGCAAAATATCTGAAGAGACATTTCTCAAAAGACATGCAATAGCAAACAGATATATGAAAAAGTGCTCAGTATCACTAACCATCAGAAAAATACAAATCAAAACCACAATGAAATATCATCTCGCCCCAGTTAAAATGAATTTTATCAAAAAGACAAGCCAAAACCGATGCTAATGAGGATGTGGAGAAATGGAAACCCTGGTACACTGCTGTTGGAAATGTAAATTAGTACAATCACTATAGAAAACTTAATGACGGTTTCTCAAAAAACTAAAAATTGAACTACCATATGATCCAGCAATTCTATTACTGGATATATACCCAAAAGAAAGTAAATCAGGCCGGGCGCGGTGGCTCAAGCCTGTAATCCCACCACTTTGGGAGGCCGAGACGGGTGGATCACGAGGCCAGGAGATCGAGACCATCCTGACTAATACGGTGAAACCCTGTCTCTACTTAAAATACAAAAAACTAGCCGGGCGACGAGACGGACGCCTGTAGTCCCAGCTACTTGGGAGGCTGAGGCAGGAGAATGGCGTAAACCCGGGAGGCGGAGCTTGCAGTGAGCTGAGATCTGGCCACTGCACTCCAGCCTGGGTGACAGAGCAAGACTCCGTCTCAAAAAAAAAAAAAAAAAAAAAAAAAAAAAGAAAGTAAATCAATACTTTGAAGAGACTTCTGCACTCTGTTTCTTGCAGCATTATCCACAATAGCCAAGATATGAAACACACCTAAGTGCCTATTGATGAATGAATGAACAAAGAAAATGTGCACAATATTCTGTGTATACAATATTATTTAGGCATAAAAAGAATAAAATCCTGTCATTTGTAGTAACATGGATGGAACTGGGGGTTAATATTGTAAGTGAAATTAGCCAAGCACAGAATGATGAATATCATATGTTCTCAGTCATATGTGGGGATTAAAAAGTTGAATCTCATGAAAACAGAGAGTAGACTAGTGATTTTCAGAGGCCATGAAGGATAGCAAAACAGAAAATGTAGAGAGGTTAATTAACGGGTAAAAATATAAAATTCAATAGAAGAAACAAGACCTAGTGTTTGATGGATGAGTGGGGTGACTATTCTTTACAATAGTCTACTGCATATTTTAAAATAGCTAGAAGAGACTAATTCAACTTTTTCTAGCATAAAAATGACAAATATTTAAGGTAAGAGATATTTCAATCATACTGGCTTGATTCTTATATCTTATATGAATGAATATGTTACATTATCACATATAGCCCATAAATACATATAAAAAAGTTACTCTCCACCAGCCCATGTACCCCTGAACTTAAAATACAAGTTAAAAATTTTAAAAGTTACTCTCGTTTGTCTTCTCACGAGAAGGGACATGATTGTTTAATCTTATAGGAAGGTTTAACTGATATTGCCCTGTCATATTAGTTCTGCAAAGAAAATCTGTCTTTTGAGAAAGCAGTGTTCCAATCCATATAAATAAATCTCATGTGGGTGAATTTCAGCATTATTTTAATAACAGGTATTATTTAAGACATTAATATATTCAAGACTTTGTGTAATGCAACAGGACACAGATATATAGGAATGACTCTAATTTCAATAAGCTTATCCTCACAGGAAATAAATTTACATAAGGAATTCCTGTGTGTGTATGTGTGTATATATATATATATATAATCTTTAGAACCTAATCTATCTATCTATCTATATGATCATACATAAATATATTATGTCAAAAATATTTTAAAATCTAGAATATTCTCTCCAGGTAGAATTGGCTGGTAGAATTGGCTTAGGTTAAGTCTTTTAAAAAACTTGAGTTCTGCATGCTAAATCTAGAAAAGAAGTAGAAAGTTAATAAACAGGAAATGAATTCAGAAATTCAACAATCTAGCAGACTATATATGAAAGATAATAAGCAGGATCATTATTCTGCATAGCTTTGGAGCACCAGTATCCTGGATAGACCTAGCTTTGTTATCAGATGTTGGGAAGGTGGGAAGGATGTGTTTGTTGTGGAGTGGATGGAAGTGGGAGGTGGAGGGATTAAGATAGGTAGGATAATATGTAAGTACAAACATACATTTAGATGGAACATATAAATTCTAATGTTTCATAGCAGAGTTTATGACTAGAGTTAACAGCAGTGTATTGTATATTTCAAAATAGCTAGAAGCGAAGATTTGCAATGTTTCCAACACATAGAAATGACAAATTCTTGAGGTGATGAATACCCTAAATACACTGACTAGAATATTACACATTCTATGCATGCAACAAAATATCACATGTATCCCACAAATAAATACAAATATTATATACCAATAAAAACTGCAATAGCAATCTTTGAATATATACAATTTTAGGAAAATATTTATATACCAGGAAAACATGAATGTATTAGTAGGAAGATAAAAATAAAGATGATGATGATGATAAAAAAAAAATCCAGTCTGCCTTAAAGGGTAAGTTTCGATGGGGACAAAAAGCAGTTGGTGAGGGGGAACAGGGCAGTAGAACTGCAGAGGTTTAATCATGGTATCTAGAATCAATTAGACCTGTTTAGATAAGGAATACTGGTTATCAGCAACATAAATTATGACAAGTTATTTAATTTCTCCTAGACTTAGCGTCCTCATATTAAATAGGTGTAAATAATAATATTTATGTTATGTTTTAATTAGATAAAATACAAAGTTCTAGGCACCATGCCAGGCACATACCAAATATTTAATAAGTGCTAGCATTATCATTTTAGAGGAGAGAATAACATGAGATGGGGACAATATATAAAAACAACCACCACTATAAAAAACTGGCTTATCTGTGACCTGAAGAGTCTCATCTAGCTTACCTTTATGAGAGTAATAACTTTCAATTTAAAAATATTTGAAAAATGAGCACCGTGATCCTGGAAATTAATGGAATAAATTCAAGCAGAATTCAAAAGTAATTGTATTTGGTATTTAAATGTAGATCACCTTTCAATTACTTTGCCTTCTCCCTAATTGCTCTCTGGTATGTGTAAAGTTTTATACATCTCAAGAGTTTCAGTGGCTTATATTATGGAGAGAAACTTGAGATTTGATTCGGATTTAAATGGTTTCTGAAATATGTATCTTGGCAGAGGCATAAATCAAATTCCTGTTTATCTAGACTGGTCAGGGAATACAATGTTCTGGTTGACTGAATATTTCGGTTAATAGGTCATTAGAATGTATGCATACCATGAGTTAATTGCATATTTTCAACACATACTAAAACAAAAGTGAAAATAATTAATCTTGTTTTGAATGTTTATGGCTCATTTGAAGATCTTACTGTGTCTCGCATTCTGCATATGAACGTCTCTCATCTCTTACCTAAGGTCTTCTCCAAACTGAGCTAACATAGACTCAATGATTTTTCACCTATTTCTTCATTGTCTTTGCTTGATCAGAAAGCCTCCCTTCCTCTATCAATGTAACATGGCATATCTTCGGCTCTAAATTGGGGTTCCTAAGTATTCCTGCAGAAATAAACATATCATGAAGAACAGCTTTCAGTATACATTTATGGCATCCAATCAAGTATGTACCCTCAATCTTGCCAATTAATTCAATCACAATTATTATTATTATTATTATTAGAAAGGACAGTTTTTTTCTCTCTTCTTCTCCACAGTTACTCCAAATGTTTACTATTTTTCTCAAGTCCTCTGCATCTTACTGCCATCATTTCTCTCTAATGGTCAAATGGCCTTCATTTTTGCATAGAGCAGACAGAGATTATGTGACATGCATACATATAACCTCCTAGACCCACCTACATATTTACCTGCATCTACCCTAATTCTTATCTTCTTAGCTGTCTCAGAGGGAGAACTAAGGCCCCTTCTATTTACTCACATAAATCATTTTGAGGAAGTACAATTCTCCATGCATGTCTATAAACTCAACGGGCAAGTCACCCCCTTAGAAATTCTGCACCAAAATATCTCAGGCATCGTTTTTAAAATTTTGTTTTAATAGACTCAAACTTCAATTTCATATATTGTTCTGGTTTCCAACTTCTATTTTCCTGTCCCTACGACATAATAAGTAAAAGATTTTTAAAAGATTATACTTTTAGTCATTCTCTCTGTGTACTTTCTTTTTGTGGATGGATAAATTATTATTGTACTCACATAAGTAAAATATTGTCAACCTTTACAACTATACATATTTGAATTAAAATATATCAACATATGTATGTGTTTATAAGAAGAATTATTCTTTGTCCTTGAATGAGGATTGACTATGAAAAGTGTTTGGTTGAAAAAAAGAAAAGGCCTGGTGCAGTGGCTCACGTCTGTAATCCTGTCACTTGGGGAGGCTGAGCCGGGCGGATTACCTGAGGTCAGGAGTTTGAGACCAGCCTGACCAACATGTTGAAACACTGTTCCTACTAAAAATACAGAAATTAGCTGGGCATGGTCGTGGGCACCTGTAATCCCAGCTACTCAGGAGGCCGAGGCAGGAGAATCTCTTGAACCTGAGAGACAGAGGCTGCAATGAGCCCAGGTCATATCACTGCACTCCAGCCTAGGAGACAGAGGGAGAACCCATCTCAAAAAGCTATGCTCCCCACAATTTTTTTTCTTAGTTACATTATTTGCAGTTACACTTCTATCTTTCTAGTCCTTTCCACTTAAACTAGAAAATCTCTAATCAATAGATTTAACAATCTTTTGTTTAAAGTAAATTTTCTTAAGACTTCCAACTTTCTGAATAATTTCAGCATATTTTGATCATTTTCGTAATTTGTACAAAACTAAATAGTACTTTCCTCACATAAATATTTCTCACTCACATACAAAATTACATAATATATGATTTATATATTTTGTACACACATATCAAACAGTACAACTACTCTTTTTTTCTGATTAAATTCTCACCTGTGCCTAACCATAAAAAAAAACAGCAAAATCAAAAATGTTACTTGAGTTTGGGAGCAAAATGCATAGAATTTCCAAAGTAAAATTCATCACAGGAAAATAAGTAAATCTAGTTTTCATGTTTGGTAATCAAAAACTTCTGGCAAGCTTCTTTTAATGAAGCATGACTCAAAATTTGTGAAAATCTTAATTAATTCAAATGAGTACTGTTGCAAGGATACAAAAATGTTAAAATTGTAGCAAAAATACTAATTATGTTAACATTATGAAAAGACTAATTATATTAACATTATTATAGTTTCTATTCCTATGGCTAATCTGACTTATTTATATAGTGGAAGTGTATTGGCCATTATAAACTTGGGATTCCATTTCTTTTTATAGTTAACACATAACCAAATACTTTATTCTAAATTATGGAGGTCTATTTGAATTTATATAATGCAGCTTCTGGCTTTTTCATTTTACTCAGAAGATCACACAAACTGTAAGATCTCTATTATGTACACCCTGGAGCACCTCCTGAGAGGGTGATCTCTATAACCCCTATTTTCTTTGTCTTTTCAAAACAGTAAGGTAAAGATCTTTGAGTTCTTAACATGAAAAACTCTTTTAAAGCCTCATTAATTTAAAGATGCCAAATCCTTCTTATAAAAAAAATGAGAGAGATAGTATTATGAAAATTGATTCCTGAATTAATGACATTTTGATTACTTGTTGGTAGTGGATGTGGAAGAGAGCCACCCAAATACCACTTCAGGACTGAGTGATTCCATTTTTCACCTTTCAAGGGCAGTGGCTGCTGATGCATTAATTTTGAATCTTTTGCTGGGAAAGCCACCATCATGCAATAACTGATTGATGGGGCAGTACAAAGGTGCAAGTCTTTACCTTGATAGAGAACAATTCTATAGGGCTGTTCCAGCTCCAGAGCTGCCCATAGGATTGATTGAGGTCACTGATATGAAATCTTATAGTTCAACCTTTCCCTCTGCCTAGTCCTGCTTTCCTCACTCCCTCACACATTTATTCCAGAGAGAACTCCCTAATCACTCTCTAATAAACCTGCTCCATGCAAATCTCAGAGTCTAAGAGTCTGTTTCCCTTGGAACCCAAACTGTGACATTTAGTGTCCAAAGTAGTAGCAGGAAGGCAGATCCTAGAATGACACTTTGGAGCTGAATGGCAATTAGGAAAAGGAATTTTTAAACCATTCATGGATGATGAGATTCAATGCGACAATGATGAAAGGAATTGCACTAGCAGGTGTAATATCTCAGGCCATTGAGAAATACTGAAGAATAGTAATTGTAAGGATTAAATAGTCACAGAACTGTTTCTAAGGTAATTGATACATTATAGAAAGTCTATGAAAAACTGAGGGCAATTAATCATTGATTTAAACTCAGTCTCTCACCACATGAGGGCTTCCTTGGCAATAAATATATTCTTAGCTTCCTTAGCCAAAGGACAAAACAGCTTTAGATCAGGCCAATGACTTATTTGTAGCAGTGACAGATTTCCAGGAGAGGCCAAATTCTCAACTTCTGAAAATTTGATACACCAAGATCAGACATCTAATATGGAAGTAAGTGGACTCTGAGACATTGGGTAGAGACACTTGGGTGGGACTCTGAGACATTGGGTAGGGACAATTTGTTCTGTCTACAAACTAAAATATCTTAAATCCCCATGATCTCTTGAACCCTCTGAGACTGTTGAAGTTTCTCACTTTATTGTGGCTTACGTAGCTGATTTCAGGCTACCAACAGTTTAGCAATTGGCTCACAAAATTTCTGAAATACTTCACAATTTTCTTCCACAAGTTGGTATAAGCCAGCTCCAGTGTATCACTAGACCAAATAACATATGCCCTACTGAGGAATACTTTTCCTTGCAATCAGAAAAAATGTAAGCCACCACACCAATTTAAGTCATAATATAACCTGAGGAAATTATTGGCCAAGGGAAGAAAAGGACTTTATCCAGGAGTTGCATAATCTTGACAATGTGTACAGTCAAGCATACAGGTTGACAATATGACACAAACTGACTACACACTGGCTAAGGAACTGGATTCTAGCATGGTTGGGCCACAGTAAGATGTGGCAGAACATAAATTTGGATGAAAGACAATTTATTAATATGGGAGAACTATTCTGTGAAATACATTGCTATGACTATCTTAGAAACTTAAAGAAAGCAAAGACCCACACAAAATAAAATAGAAATTCCAGGACTTCCATGACAGAAGGGGAAAAATGATAAAAAGCCTCAGAGAAATGGGCATACCAAACATACCTACTACCAAATGATTACAGCCCATAAAAGGATCCAGACGACACTCTATTTACCAAAAATTATAGGGGTGCACTGGTGAGAGAGGCATGGACACTCTTAAGAAACCAATTGGTGACTGTTCTTTGCAGGCTAAGGCTAATAATAGGAGATTCAGTTTTAGAACTAGGCTCCCTGATAACAATGGGGATCATAGGATTATAAAATATTAGAAGCCAGGTGGTGATGCTTAACTGACAGAAGGAGGACTAGTGCAATTATCAAAATAAATGGCAAGGTCAGAGAGGCAGCCAAGATGTCAGATTCATAGAAAACTGTGAAATGTTTCACAGAAAGTGTGGCAAGTATAATGACAGCCTCCATAAGATATATACTCCAGGAATGGGGGCTGGAAATGATACTGAAGGAGATTCAGAGGCCTGTCATATCAGGTAATATTTTAGGCATCCAGTGGTCTGGGACATTACAGAACATTCTTTTCAAATTCGAGTATAATGTCAAATGAACCTCCTTACCTTCTGAAGGTGTCGTATTCCACATTTTGGAATTTGA
This sequence comes from Rhinopithecus bieti, assembly GCF_001698545.2. NCBI lineage: Eukaryota > Metazoa > Chordata > Mammalia > Primates > Cercopithecidae > Rhinopithecus > Rhinopithecus bieti. Next base: position 301,449 of record NW_016804848.1, read on the forward strand.
CCCAAATCCATTTACTGAGTGGTATAAAAGACTGCCTTTTTTGAGTTTGATCAAGCATATGATCAAGCATAGAATAGGGCTTTGCAGCATCTACAGACTGTGATATAGAATACCCTCTTTCATGAGTCATATAATTTGGTCTCCAGTGAATTATCAAAGGTATTTGTTTTGGAGAAACTTGTCCTTCCCAGCTGATGGCAAGCTCCAATAGAAAAATCACAATGGAAACTTGCAGGATTCTGGAGTGGGATGATGCAATCAGTAACAGACAATTAGAAACTATTCAGAATATAGCCTGTGGCATCGACTGGGTCCTAGTCGAGATGGAGTACCTGGCTACTAAACATCAACAGACTATACAGCCAGACTGTCCCTCATAGACTGGAATCTGTGAGAGTCAATAAGTCTTATGTTTGAGCAAGCTCAACAGCATCCATCATAAGATGAAAGTGGCATGTCTTGGTCCAAGGTTGAACACAGCCAAAAAACACAAACAAGTAGCATGACTGTGTGACTCAAACTCCTGTATAATCCGCTATAATTGCACCTGTGACTCTCCTGCAGTTTACACATATGGCAACTTCTTAGGGAGTTCCTCTATGAGCAGCCGATGAAGAAGGGAAAAAGCTAGATGTGGATCAGAGAGGGTTAGCTCAAAGCGTGAGTGGAAGCTGAAAAGAAGAGTGTGGCTGCACTTGAGCCTTGCACAGGGATATCTTTGAAAGTCACTGCTTAAGGAGTATATTCCCAATAGGCAGAGTATTTCTCAGTGAATCAGTTTGATCAATGGGTTCCCAATCTGATGGGAAAAAGAAGTACCTGGGGTAAAAATATATGTGGAATCAGAGACAGTGCTTAATGGCTTGTCTTGTAACTCAAGTGCTTAGAAAGAAAAAAAAAAACGAAAGGCTGAGGACAAAGAGTTTTAGGGAAGAATCATATAGATGGGTTAATGGAAGTGGGTACAAAGTGTGAGAGTATTTACCATGGAAAACGGATTTCACATCCAAATAAACTAAATGTCTCAATCAGTTGATACCTGCCAGCCTCTGACATCTACCACCTCAGTGCTAGCACACTAGGTTTATGAAAAAAATAGCAACGGTGTCAAGAACAGAGGTTACATATGGCCTCACAGGGATCTGTTTTCATACACCAAGGTTTCTGTAACTACTCTGCTGCTGAACATCCAAATGTCCAGCCAAAAGGAACAATGTTGAGCATTTGAAATGCCACCATTTCTTCAGGAAACCAATCAGCTCTGTTGTGGCAAGTTGATTACATTAAACCATTTTGCTCTGATGTGTCAGTAATTCATCTTGAATATATTTAGTGCAGGTTTGTTTTTGCTTTTCCTGTTTCCCAGATCTCAGTCAGCACTACTCTCAGATAACTTAAAACATGTTTGATACATAAGTACATGATACTACATAACCTCATTTATTAGTCCATTCTCGGATTGCTATAAAGAAATACCAAAGACTGGGTGGTTTACAAAGAAAAAGAGGTTTAGTTGGCTCATGGTTCCACAGGCTGTATAGTAAATATGATTCTGGTCAGAGGAGGCTTCAGAAAACTTAGAATCATGGCAGAAGGCAAAAAGGAAAGCAGACATATCTTACATGGTTGGAGTAGTACCCTGAGAGAGAGGCAGGAGTTGCCACACACTTTACAAACAACCAGATCTCACAATGACTAACTAAAAATACAGTATCAATGGGGGATGGTGCTAAATCATTCATGAAGAACCACCATCATGTTCCATCACCTCCCACCAGGCTTCACCTTCAACACTGGGGAGTACAATTCAACATGGTATTTGTGTGGGGACACAGATCCATACCATATTACCTCATATCAGACCAAGATATCTACATTAGCAAAAAAGGTGCAATGGTGGGCAAATGACAAGATTATTTATGTGTTCTATCTACAAATTGAATGTTATAACATCTAATAAGCAAAGTTTTACAGGTACAATTGAAGCACCACCTTGGAAATGGTACCTGAATGATTACAGCCATCTCTCATGATGTACCATATATCTTAAATCAACAATTACTGTTTGGTACTGTGTCCGCATCATGAAGATTATGTAGATTCTATGTTCAGACAATAATAGGAATAGTCTCATTACCATCACTCTGAGTCATCCACTTGGGAAATCTATGCTTAATCCTCCATAATTCTAGGCTCTGTGAATGGAATGGAATACTTCCATATGGGACAGACAAAGAGTATCATTAAACTGTAATCTATGGAACCCATATAGTCACTTGAGACTCCTTGTAGCAAAGAGACTTACAGGGATAGAAATGACAGGAGTTACCATGCTAGCACAGAAAATTGGCTCCATTTACAATAAGCCAACACTGGCATTATGAATGGATGTTGTGGTTGGTCACTGTATCAGGAGGGGTTCAACTTGAGGAGCAGAGCCAGTAGGAGATACATCTGGAGGAATGTGTTGCAAGAAATTGGTTTATATGATTGTGGAGCTGCCTAGGAAAGCACAAATTTGTAAGGCAGGTTGTCAGGAAGAGTAGATGTGAACTCTTAAGCATGGCTTAAGCTGCTATTACAGATAAAGTTTCTTCTTTATGGAAGCCTCTGCTGTGCTTCTAATGCCTTTCAATTAGCTGAGTCAGGACTACTCACATTATTAAGGACGATCTCTTTTAACTTAAAATAAACATATGAACATTAATCACATCTAAAAAGTATCTGCAAAGGGCCACCCAGAATAGTGTTTGATTGAATGAGTAACTGAGGACTATAAATGAGAAAAGTTGAGACACCAAAAAAAAAAAAAAATCACAGCCATCATTATTCCATTTAAGACTGAAGATTGCTGCTTAGTGTTCAAAGCTATGTACAGAAATTTCCCTCAGCTAAAGAAAGCTGCTTTGCTCAGACTGTAGCTGTCATCTGATGACTGGTCCTTTTGAGGATACACAGTTTCAGAAGTCCCTGTGGGCAAAAAGTTTTGGGAGAATCCTCCTAGAAACAACAGCATTAAAAAACAATGGAAGCAGGATTAAGAAGAGGGAAGGTTTAACTGCCCTGAAAGGACAATAGTGGCATTAGCCACAACTGCAGGGAGTCTGTTTCCAAGGGAACTCAACTTACGCTATGCGTATAATTTATAGCACAATGTGTATTTAAGTAAAAAAAAAAAAAAAAACATTTTGGTGCCTTCCCACATTCACCCATCAAATAATTTAGAGGTAGAATAATGGACTGCTAGTTCAACTGCAATCAGAAAGATAACGGGCACTATTCCAGTGAACAATTTGAGAAAAAATAAGAATTCTACAATAACAACAAAATCCACAAATGTTGAGTTAGTCCTTACCTATGTAATTGCTGGTATTTGAGATTTTCCCATCCCAGCCAATTTTGTTCCCCAGCAGAGTGGCCATGATGGGATGGAGTAGTTGTTCACAAACACTCTTATCTGAGCTGTCAGTGCCTTTTGTTAATGTAGTCACACCCTAACTAACTCTCTTTCCTATTTGGTTACATGTTAATGCTTCTGCATGTATTTCATATCTCCTCTCATATTTGTCATAAACCCTGCCTTCTTGCTGTTGCAAAAAGAAATATCATGATATTTCTCTTAGGATTTTTTTTTGTTGCTGATACAGCTACTTCCTAGCATAACATGCATAATACTTATTTCAGGACAAGTCGATTCTGAAATCATCATCCAGAAACAAGTCACCTAACATCACTGCCAGGGTCGTGCCCTGCTCCAGGTTCCAGAAGTGAGTACTGTACCACAACCATTTTTATAAGGGTATTTTCTGTCCTTCCAAAAAGAGATATGACTTGGGAAATCTCTCTTAACTTAGGGAAACCTGCTTCTCAATGTTTCTTACTCACTGTTCACATGGAGGAAAAGTCCCATTAAATGAAAAATACCCACTCTCTCATTTACGAGGCTAAGTATTCCCGTAAGTCTCACTTTTCAATGTCAGAAGATACAAAAATGTGTTATGCAGTGTGCACAGCTGGGGCCCTGCTGTTTGAATTATCTGTGGTAAGTATCTCAGGTGGCCCACTTAAATACAAAATAAACACATATTTAATCACGGATGCATGCATTTCCTGATGTTTCTTCAAATATTTTTCACTGTATGGAAATGAAAATAATAAATTAAGTAGTGGTTATATTACTTATTCACGCTATAGTTTTTAATGAGTCAATTTACCCAGCTTTATCTTTGAGATGAGGGTAACAATACTTTTGTGACCTTTACAGCAGATCATGTATATGACAAAATTTTGTAAAGTTCTACATGAATAGTTTGTGTTATCATTACCATATTTGTTGAGTGACAAGTAATAGAGGCCTGCAATTTTCCAAGATGCTGGATGTAGTACTGATTTAGGCTACATTAAAGAGCACATGGAGAACGATGTTTGTTGAGGCTTACGGAAAAGAAAAACAGGTCATTTTTTTGAGCAAAAGCTCTGAATTGATGAGATTAACAAACCTGTTAAGGAAGAAAGCCTCAAAGCTTTACAAGTTTTCTCACCTTTTTAAGAATCTGGGCCAGTAGATTCTTATAAATAAATAACTAGCTCAACAATGAATAAGTGCTGTGATGTTGTAAATGAAATCAGATAATATATTCACTTTCTAAAAACTATTTTAGGACCCGTAGCATAATTCTCAATTTGAACTTGAGAGCAAACCACAGGGCAACTATTTGTGGAGTACATACAGAATAAGGCAGACAGGTCATAAAGAAAAAAGCCCAGCTGAATGGTTTCCCTAGCAACAATCTAGAAAAAGCAATTTCTCCCTCTCCTCCTGTTTTTCTTTGAAAAATAAAAAAAGTAAACTATAATATTTATATCTGAAAGTTAACAGACTCTAATCTGAGTTTGATTCATTATGACAGACAGTGGGTGGTACAAATACCAGGAAAGATGCTATATTCATGCAAACTGACAAATTCTCAGTTTTGCCTCCAAGCTCAGATGTCTCTCAAGCTGCCTGGCACATCTCTGTACTGGGGTTTTGAGCCATATGTGTCCCTCTCCAGTAAGTTCAGGAAACATCTGCCCTATCATTCATGAATAAAGATAAGTACTCGGATATCATTTTCTTCCACCAATGCAATTTAATCGTCCACCCTAAATAAAGTAGCCATTTATTGTGCTCCCACAAAACTATTGACCCATTTCATAAATTATATATGTGTTCTTCAGGCATAAGGCCATGTCTTTTAGTTTTCACAACACAATGTTATATTTCCTTAACTCAAATATATCATGAAAAGGAACAGAGGGCAAATCTTCATTTAAAAGCCATTATAAGGAAACATCCAATCCATTTGAATAGTTAATATGGCATAGGGTTTTTCTCTTGCTGAACTCTAAGTCCTATGTGTCCTCAAAGTCACAATGTCTTCAGGCTAAATTTGTAATTTTTGAAGTTACCATTTCATAGCAGCGCCTTCAGGACAAGTAAGTAGGTGCTTTCCTGGAAATACATATGAAGAAGCAATGATTCTCTATCATTAAGAAGAGCTCTAGAATTTCAAGCAAGAAGGTGTTCTTTCATTTATTTCTGAATAGTTTTAGGTAATATTTGGGAAACCAATATTAACTTCCATAAAATACCCATAAGACTTCTCAGAGAAACGATACCATTAAAATTGCTTTAACCAAGAATAGTTGTTAGGAAAGGAAAAGAAAATTATAGGCTAATAATTAATATTACATGTAGAAGCTTCAGGGAACTATAAAGTAGATTTTATAGAGCTTGGAGAAAATCTTGCACCATGACAACTGCCATGAAGAGTTTTATAACCATATGACACCAAGTTGTAAACTCCTCAAGAGCAGAGACCTTGAAAAGTGTCCTAAACGCTTCTTGAACTGTTTAAGCTGGGCTGGATACCCTATTGTTCTCAGAGCAGTAGTCATCATAAAGCCATGTCTGTCCATTCCTTGGTGACATATTTCCTTGACATTTTGGTTATTTCCAGTGTGAAGAAGATTTAACTAAAGATTTAACTAAAGAGCTCCTTCACCTTTAAACAAATGCCCTCAAAAAGAGATTCTTCTCAGAAATATTTAGCCATCTCCTTTTCTAGCCTCAGGTCGATGGCATAACTTGGCTCTATCATTCATAAACTATAACTCCCAAAAATCTCCTTTTATATATAACTCAAAAACTAATGTACAGACCTTCCCTCTCTAATCCACAAGACACGAGGTAATTCTATTCAGCTCATCTCAGTATAACCTGTGATTCATGGGCAGCCCCCGTGTAATAGCGTTTGTTGTCATTGTGTTGACCCAGAGTTGAGGCCCTCTTAGTAGCTAGTCAGTACTCTTTCTGAGTAGCTGATTAAGACCACACCCCAACCACTTCCCTCTCACAATCCAGGCTGTTAGGTACCAGACCTAATCTTCTTAGGGCTACCCACCAGACAACCAGATAAAGCTCTTATGCCCAAAAGATAGAGAAGTTATTCAAATTAGCCAGTCCACAGGGTGCCTGAAAAACCTAGCTAACTCCTACCTGACTTGTCATATATAACTACCTCCTACTGTTCCAGCATGCTATTATCCTGTCCTCAGGTAGAGCCTCCTGTGTGGTCTTGCCTGGTAGCTTTCTTTCCCTTGTTGCTGTAACTGACAAAGAGTTCTGTCTTTCATCTATCCAAGTGTCATTGTGTTGTGTCTCACCATCAAAACAGTCTTTAAACATTATGATACACACTCTCATCAGCATTATAACCTCCAATTTAAAAGCAGCCTTTCCATTGTCCATAATCCAGCAGCACTATCACCCAGCTTTCTACTTCCAACCAGAAATTCCATAACGTTGTGTGTTCCCATTATGCATACAATATTTTATTTTATGAAATGCTTACTTGCAATATACTGCTGATTTTTATTGATTCCATTCATTCTTCTATTCATTACCATTCTTAAAAGCTATAGTCTATTTTATAAGTAAAGACAATCTTCTAGGTAAATACAAGGTTATTAACTGGGGTCTTTTTTTGCAAGACTTAACACTATGTTCTACCTCTCTTTTTCTCAACTTATCACAGGGCACTGTTGTATCTTAATTACTTTTTTTTTCCTAGAGTGTATTCCTTCATTATAGTTTTACTGGTGTTTCTTCTTACTTCTAATCTGATGGATATCAAATAAGTCATTTTCATAAATCAATTATTAAATATCATTCTAATTCAACAAGTACTTACTAAATGTTAACTATGTGCCAGACACTTTGCTAAACAGGAGATATAACATTAAAAAACAGACCATTGTTCCTACTGCTAAACATTTTAATCTGATGCGGAAGTCAAGGAATTACTACCAATATATGTTGGATTACAGATAGCATCTCCCTCAGCTCTTAACTTGTTTCCACAGAATTCCTAAATAAATAATCTTATTCTATTCTCCCCTAAGGAATATTTTCATATTCTCATTCATTTATTCATTGTCTTTTCTCAAAGAGGTTCTGATAAGCATCAGTGTTTTTCATACTCACTAATACAACCATGCTTTTCTCTAAAACCTCTGTGAATTTACTGTTCTGCTGATACCTCCTGATAATTTTTATTTTTTGACTTTATTAAGTTTTTTCTATCTGAAGTTACCTTTCTTCCATGTTCTATTTCCACATGTTCAAATTCTGCAAAACCTCAAATATGTAGAAAAAAAAAAAAAGCCTCTACTTATAATTTCTCACATTTGCCCAAACGCCATATACACATTGAAAAATTTTTTTCTTCTTCTTCTGAAAATCACTATTATAATTTAGGTGATACATAATACACAAGTCAACTAATTTTTAACTTAAATTTTGGTTTCTCATTTCTCTAGTGTAGGTATACGCAATGTGTACGTGCCTATATAGTGTATCTGACTTTAAGGGCAAGATTTGTCTAATTCTCGGTTACTTCCATATGGAAGATACAGTCAGTGACAGATAGTTCAATATCTTATTTTAAATTTAGTTGGTACTCAATGTATGTTTGTCACATGGGCATGTTAGATGATTATTATTTCTTCACTTTATTCCGAATCAAATTGGATATAAATATAAGATTTGGTTGTTCTCGTCAATCTTTATGACTATATTTTTAACAACAACAAACAAATGTACTTCTCTTTGAACAATATTGGCCATTTATATATCTCTTTGTCAAAGAGAAATTTTTATTTCTCCCTGACCAATGTGGTTATTTATATATATCTTAAATATGTTCATACCTCTTATATTTAAAAATTCATATAAACTAATATTTAACCTATTTTATAACTTCTATTCTCCTGTTCTCATTTTTCCCACATAAACTTTTCCAAAGAGGCAAATCTATACTTGAAACTTAAAAGTTAAAAATTATGCTGAATTTATCCAGTGAACTATTATGTAGCTATTTAAACTTATGGCTAGTAAACCTATGCAGCACTATAACATGTGCTTAGGATATCACAATCAATGAAATGTATACATGTATCACAATATGGTCTGTTACAACTGTAGAGAAATTGTCTTAGGAAAAAATTGGAAGTTGGGAGAAAACATTCAGATTTTATTAATACATATTTAAATGGTGGACTATGGGTAGCTTTTTATGCCTTTTCCTTATTTTGGAATATTTGTGTTGGAATATTACTTTTATATTTAGAAAACAAATGTAAAAGTAATAGTGATGCAGTCTTATTGTGAAATATGGACCAATTTACTTTTCAAAACACTAAACCTTTTCATAAGAAAATACAATAGCTAAAGAGTTCAGGGAGTAACATAATGGTTTCACTAAATTGGCCTTAAGTGCAGGCCAATTTATAAATGACTTGAAGAGTTTAAATTTTTAGGTGGTCTCCTTATTCCAATACCTGATTCTATATTAGCTTCTACAACTGAATAAATTCCTCAAAGGCATTGCAAAGATTGCAACTAACACTTCTGTTTATATTGTAGAGAACCCCAGGTCATCAGACTATTGCTGTGATATGATATAAATATGCTCCAGTCTCAGCAGCAGAAAATTTTAGTCATTACACTATGATGCTTATTTTGGAAACCAGTAATAATTTATTCTTGACCTATGTAAATAAATTGTGGATTGCCTCTAATGACTGCATAGGGTTCCCAAGGGTTTCAAGAATGTATATTCAAAGAAAGAAAAGGAAATCACTATTAATTGTGCTGACAACATAAATAAAAGTAACATGCCCATTATTAAACTCAAATTAAATTACAATCTTGAGATATATCAGAGAACTCTACCTGACATTTAGCCACTACATAGAAATTTACTTCACAAATGCACTACACTTAGGGAATGGCATCAGGGATACAGAAATAGGAAGTTACTGTGTGTGTGTGTGTCCACATTAAACACACATATACACATATATAAAGTTAACATCTTTTTATATGTATGTGTGTATATATAGTATGCATACATACATATAATAAGCATATATATGTTAAATTTTACTAAATTATTTATTGTAGTTTTCTGTTTATAACCTACCTCAATTCTTATTAATAACCTCTAATACTATGTTTTCTATTTCTGTTTCTAAAAAATAGAAATACATAAAAGCCTGAAGGCAAAATAAAAACAGCTCTCAGCCCATTCTGCTCCCCTTATTCAACCTTTACTCTTTCTCATTATGCAGTATTACTATATTTAATCAATATTCTACAGTATTATATATATAGTATTAGCATATTTAATCAATATTCTACAATATTCTCTTTATATATATTTATAGATAGATAGATAGATAGATAGATAGATAGATAGATAGATCGATCGATAGATAGAGAGAAGTGGGAGGGGAGAGAGAGAGACAGAGAGAGAAAGAGACAGAGACACAGAGAGATAGAGACACTTCTTTTAAAGAATCGACTCCCATGACTATGGAGGCTGGGACTCCAAGATCTGAAGCTGCCAAGCTGATGACCCAAGAGAACTAAGGGTATAAGTTCTCTTTCAAGTCCAATTGTTTAAGAATCAGGAGAGGTGTATTAGTCCATTCTCACACTGCTATGAAGAAATATCCAAGACTGGGAAATTTGTAAAGGAAAGGGGTTTAATTGCCTCACAGTTCCTCATAACTGAGAAGGCCTCAGGAAATTTACAATCATGGTGGAAGGTGAAGCAAACACATCCTTCTTAACATGGTGGCAGGAAGTACAAGTGCCAAGCAAACAGGAGAAAAAGTCCCTTATAAAACCATCAGATCTGCTGAGAACTCATGATAATGAGAAGAGCATGGAGGTAACTGTCCCATTGATTCAATTACCTCCCACTGGGTCCCTCCCACCACAAGTAGGGATTAAGGGAATTACAATTCAATATGAGATTTGGGTGGGGACACAGCCAAACCATATCGTTTCACCCCGGTCCCTCCAAAACCTTATGTCTTTACATTTTTAAACACATTAATGCTTTCCTGACATCTCTCAAGGTCTTAATTCATTCCAGCCTTAACGTAAAAGTCCAAGTCCAAAGTCTCATTGGAGATAAGGCAAGTCCCTTCTGCCTATGAGCCTGTAAAATCAAAAGCAAGTTAGTTATTTCCCAGATAAAATGGGGGTATAGGCATTGGGTAAATACACTCACTCCCAATGGGAGAAGTTGGCCAAAACAAAGGGGCTACAGCCCCACACACATCTGAAATCCACCGAGGAAGTAAATAAACTTTAAAGCTTTGAAATAATGTCCTTTGACTTCATTTCTCACAATCAGGTTACTCTGATGCAAGAGGTGGGCTCCAATGGCCTTGGCAGATCCACCCCTGTGACTTTGCAAGGTACAGTGCCCTATTGACTGCTTTCATAAGTGTCTGCGGCTTTTCCAGGTACATGGTGCAAACTATCAGTGAATCTACCATTTGAGGGTCTAGAGGATGGTGACCCTCTTCTCACAGCTCCATTAAGCAGTGCCACAGTGGGGACTCTGTGTTGGCATGCCAACTCCGCATTTCCCTTCTGCACTGCCCTAACAGAAGTTCTCCATGAGAGCTCTGCCTCTGCAGCAAACTTCTGCCTGGACATCCATTTCTATACATCCTCTGCCAGGCATTTCTATACATCCTCTGAAATCTAGGCAGAGGTTCCCAAACCTCAGTTCTTGAATTCTGTGTACCCACAGGTTCAACACCATGTGGAAGCTGCCAAGGCTTGGGGCTTGCACCCCCTAAAGCTAGGCCTGAGCTTTACCTTGGCCACTTTTAGCCACAGCAGGAGCAGCTGGGACACAGGGCACCAAGTCTCAAAGCTGCACACAGCAGAAGGGCCTTTGACCCGCCCATGAAGCCATTTTTCCTGATAGACCATCAGGCCTGTCATGGGAGGGGCTGCCACAAAAGTCTCCGGCATACCCTGTAGACATTTTCCGCATTGCTTTGGTGATTAACATTGGGCTCTTTTTCACTTATGCAAATTTCTGTACTAGCCTTGAATTTCTCCCCAGAGAAATTAGAAAAGAAAATAGAAAATGTTTATTTTCTATTTCATCATCAGCCTGCAAATTTTCCAAACTTTAAGCTCTGTTTCTCCTTGAACACTTTGCTGCTTAGAAATTTCTTCTGCCAGATACCCTCTCTCTCTCAAGTTCAAAATTCCACAGATCTCTAGAGCAGGGGCAAAATGTTGCCAGTCTCTTTGCGAAAGCATAGCAAGAATGATCTTTATTCCACTTCCCAAAAAGTTCCTCATTCTCATCTGAGACCACCTCAGCCTGGATTTCATTATCTATATGATTATCAGCATTTTGGTCAATGCCATTTAACAAGACTCTAGGAAATTCCAAACTTTCCCACACCTGCCATCTTCTTCAGAGCCCTCCAAACTGTTCCAATCTCTGCCTGTTACCCAGCTCCAAAGTCACTTCCACCTTTCTGGGTATCCTTAGGGCAACACCTCACTATCTGTAGTGCCAATTTACTGTATTAGTCCATTTTATACTTCTATGAAGAAATACCTGAGACTGGGTAATTTATAAAGGAAAGAGGTTTAATTGACTCACAGTTCTACATGGTTGGGGAGGCCTCAGGGAACTTATAAGAATGGCAGAAATGGAAATAAATTCATCCTTCTTCACACGGTGGCAAGAAGAAGAAGTGCCCAGTAAGAGGTGTCCATCTGTGACAGACTGGATTAAGAAAATGTGGCACACATACACCATGGAATACTATGCAGCCATAAAAAAGGATGAGTTTGTGTCCTTTGTAGGGACACGGATGCAGCTGGAAACCATCATTCTTAGCAAACTATCACAAGAACAGAAAACCAAACACCGCATGTTCTCACTCATAGGTGGGAACTGAACAATGAGATCACTTGGACTCGGGAAGGGGAACATCACACACTGGGGCCTATCAT
>NW_016804848.1:314080-372929 GCF_001698545.2 Rhinopithecus bieti
AAAAGAAAAAAAAAAAAAAAAAGAAGAAAAACCCTTATAAAACCATCAGATCTTGTGAGAACTCATGCACAATCACAAGAACAGCATGGAGGTAACCATCCCCAGTGATTCAATTATCTCCCACTGGATGCCTCCCATGACATGTGTATATTATGGGAACTACAATTCAAGGTGAGATTTGGGTGGGTTCACAGCCAAACCATATCAATAGCTGCTGGCGTAAGTTCCAGTCTAAGGATAGGTGAAAATCAAAGTCCCAGCTCAACCATTAAATCAGTGCCATTCTCTCTTATTTTGCCTTTTTTGTTTGATTTAGGCTTTCAAAGAGGAGGGTAATCCGCTTTACTTAGTCTACCAATTTAAATATTAACCTCATCCAAAACACCCTGTGAGACATACAGAGAAAAAGATATGAGAAAATATTTGGTCACCCTATGGCCCAGTAAAGCTGACCCAAATAACTAACCATCACAATCAGAATCTAACTGGCTTTTACACCTTTAATTATGACCATCATGTACCTATCATATTTGAGATCAATGGCTTTAACTATTATTTGACCATTATTCATAAAATTATTGATTTGGACCAAAATTTAGCAACAGCAGTTAGGAACAGAATTTTGCTCCCTTGACTTGTGACTACAAGGCTACCAAGTTCACACCTAACTTCTAATTGCATTCTGGCTCCTCCTGTTCCTGGCTACTGAGTGTAAGCACTCCAGTGCATACTGCTGGGCAGTGACCCCAGAAGGACTACCCCAGAGATTTTTGCGCACCAATAAAATTACCTTAGCAAGAATATGACAGCTTCCATAGCAGTGTATGTTATGATCTTAAACCATAATTCACTGTGTTTATTTCCTTTTCTAAACCATAATTTCGCAGGATAAAGCCTGCAAGAGACCAACTCAAGAATTGAGTCTGGTAACTGAGGAAGGTAAGGATATATTTAATGTTAGAGGAAATAAGGAGAATTTCTGCTGTGCATGAACAGACAGAAACGTTCACGAAGGTCATGGATGGTAGGCAGATCAGTATATAAATTCAGATTGAGGGATCAACAGGATTATAATAGTACAATTACCTCAAGATTACAAATAGGATCTAACCAACTCCACTAACACTGGACTGGTACTCCAGTCAATAATTTAATAAATAATCTTAGTTTAAAAATCAGCATTTAAGACAAAATAAGTCTTGAAATGTGCATGTGGTGATTCATGAAAATACTAATAATTTTATATTTCTATTTAGAGTTACAGAAAATATTAAGAGATTAGGATTTTTTGTAAGTATAGATATAATTAATCATTGGCACTCAACTCTCTTTCTTGGCAACACGAGTAGTTATAATGTAAAAATAACACCATTAGTTAAATAGAAATCTTGGGGGAATATTTACTTTTATATTAATTCATTCTTAATTTTAATCCAGAAACAAGATTTGCTTTGACATAATAACTTCTATGTTTGAACTTAATCACTTACTAAAAGTATTTTTCTTTAGTTATTAAATTTGTCAATAATTCTATAATAATTTTGAAAAGTAAAAGAAGTACATCATGTAAAATCATTATTACATTTTATAGTTGAAAGAACAATGTCTATATCATAAGGAAACAAACAGAAACAAAAATATAATCTTGTCCATTTACATCAAACCAATCACCTGGTTTCCTGTATTAACTGAATTGTTTTGCTGCTTTGTCCTTCTGTGACTATGCTTGATAAAGCCATAGTACATCTGCTTTGCATTGTGGTAAACTCATGTTTCAGAATCCAATACAATGGTGAGTATAAGTGTTAGTACCTTGAACATGAGTAGGGCTTCATAATTTTTGAGGTAAATAAGACAAATTTGTGTAAGTTTTTAGTATACAAATGAAGTAGCAGAACATTCAGGAGAGACTTTTAATTTTAAGTTAGTAAAGGCATATTCTTGTCATGGTTGTTCTATAAAGTTATTTGACATTTTGACACCAAACTATTATTTTTATCTTTTCTGGACCCTCACTCTTTCTCATTCATAAAATGTAATGTTTTTCCAAGTGGATACAAGGAGATATTCAAATCTTTCAAAGGGCATGTGAGATCCAAAGTATTTTAGAATAGTACTAAAATATTATTTGCTTTTTTTATTGTGTTAACATTTGTACTGATGATGCCAAAATAATGGTAAGTAAAAATATTGGTTCCTTAGTACGAGTCAAGAAAATGGCACCCAACCATACTAGTAGTTATTGTTTTCACTACCATGTTTTGGATGAAGTAATAAAAATTACTCAACTTTTAAATCTCTACCCTTACTTACATAATTTTCATTTAATATTCTATATGATGAAATGGTAAGTACATATAAAACACTTCTGTTGTATACCAAAGTTTGAGGACTATCTTAAGGAGAAGCAATTGGCCAGTCTATACTGTGCAAGCTAAACTAGCTGCTTTATTCAGGGAACAAAATTTTTACTTGAAAGAACAGACAGAAAAACTATAGTATTCAAACTTAGGATTTTGATAGATATTGTCTTGAAAATGAACAAAGTAAGATCATTACCTCAAGAAAAGAAGTTAATATTTGTTACTAGAAATTTTTGCATTTTGTACTATAAAGTTTTAATTTTATGAACAATATTTGTTACATAAAATTAATGTTTTCAAGCAAAAATTAGAATGTTGAAAAAGCTGTACTTGCTACCATAGCTGGACACCTTTTCAATATAAAGACTTCTTGATAAACAGTAATATTAATTATAAAATATTGTATAATAAACTGGGTTAATATTTGGAAGCTCTGCATCACTACGCCAAACAATATTACTTACATGATCTATGCATGTTACAAAATCATTTTCATGTGAGAAAAACACATTTTTTAATAAAAAATATTAAATGTATATTGATATGGTCTCAGATTACACATTGCAATTATCCTTTGAAATCAACCACTACTTGAATTTTGGTGTAGCATTAAAAAAGAACACAAATATCTCAAAAAGTTAGTAAAATAACCTCATATTTCAAACTGTATAATTGGATGGGGCTAGATATTCTTTACATGTGTCAATCAGATCAACATTGTGATAAATTTAATGCCAAATTAGATAAAAGAATTCAGCTTTCTTACAAAACCAGACATTAGAGATTAACAAAAATAAAAAATGGTGTCTCTTTTCTCACCATACTATATTGGAAAATATTTATTATCAAAATATGTTATTTCCATTAACAGGTTAATAGGTTTATGTAAACAGTTTTATCTGGAGTTAGCAAAGACCAAATCCAGCCTGAAGGCCTGATCTAGCTTCATGCTTATTTTTGTAAATAAAGATTTTTTTAACACAGTTATCCTCATTGTTTTATATATCGTCCACAGTTATTTTTGTTCTGCAGCAGCAGAATTGAATAATTACAAAACAAATATGGCTCAAAAAACCTAAAGTACTTATTATCTGGCTATTCACAGAAAAAGTGTGTGGTTCACAGATTTATTATTATTTAAAAAAAAAATCAATAAAAGTTTTTAAATTGCCTGTTATAAATTCCAAATGGTAAATATCAAGAGATATCACTGATATATTCTTTGGCATCTCACTATTTTTAAGACCATGTAACAGCCCTAGAAATGCAAAGATTGAAAACCACTGACCTAAACAACTAGAATAAATCTTATCTTTCTGGAACATAATTGGGTACTCAGTAGCCATCAGCTTTTTTTCCAAAACTATTCAAAAGTCCTTAGGCTGACTATCCTTTGAAAGAAACCCACTACTCCTCTCTAGGTTGCCTAACATAACTGTCTTTTCAGGTTTCAGAGATCCCTTCCTTTTCTTGTCCCTTTGGGTCTTAGTGTGGTAACAGCTGATATTATTTGTTTAGAGTCCTGTGCTCCCCTCCAGTATCTCTGAATCATACCCACACCTGTGTTGTTAATCTCTTTGATAATAATCTCATCTTCAATTATTCTAATTTAAGTGTGTTATGTATACTTCCCTGGGACTCCAACTAAGAGTATTTATACAGTCACACCTCACTTAACAACTGAATACATTCTGAAAACTGAAAAATTCATAGCCTGCTATGCCCCTAGGCTATATGGTGTAGACAACTGCTCCTAAGCTACAAACCTGTACAGCACCTTACTGTACTAAATAGCATAGGTCACTGTAACATCATGGTAAACATTTGTGTTTATAAACACATCTAAACACAGAAAAAGTACAGTAAAAATATGGTATCATAATCTTATGGGGCCACTGTGAAATATGTGTTTTGTCATTGATGGAAATATTGTGATGCTGCACATGACTATATATATACTTGCATATATGCTACATATATGTCTGTGTATATGTACACAGATATGTATATACAACTATACAATACATATCTTTTAATTTGCACTTAAAAGAGATAGAAAATGAAACACATAAGGTTTGAATAGTTACTACTAGGACAATAAGTTAGTGTATGCAAAAACTGAGGCCAATATTATATTACAAGCTGTCTCACTGCAGAGCCCAGATAATCAACCTCTTAAATAATTTCCATTGTGTTAAACCAAAGTCTTATCTATATATCAATCATATTATTACCCTCAGAAATAAATTACTAATTACATTTGTTTATGATCATAGTATTAGCTTCACCAACATACATCAGCAATTCATAATTGTATTTTTTATTATACAGTATGTTTGTTAGGGTTTTTTTTTTCATGTATCACCAACCAGTAGTATAATACAGCAAGAAAAAGGAAAAGAAAAAAGCAAGAAAAGAGCTAACATAAATTACTTCAACATGAACTATGATATGTGCAATAAAATATCTATTTTATGGTTTGATAAGGCACTTACAACTTATTATTAGGCATCAATATAAACTTTCCTATTCCATATGTTATTTCAACTTATATAAGCATTCCTCATTTTATTGTGCTCCACAGATACTTTATTTTTTACAAATTGAAGATCTGTGGTGACTCTGTGTCAAGCAAATGTATTGGCACCATTTTCACAATAGCCAGTGCTTACTTCATGTCTCTGTCACATTTTGGTATTTCTCACAGTATTTCGAATGTTATTATTACTTCTGTTATGACAGTCTGTGATCTTTGACATTACTATTATAATTGGTTTTGGGTGCCATGAACAGCACGCATATAACATGGCGAACTTAATTAATCAATGTTGTGTGTGTTATGTTCACTCCACTGACTGGGTGTTCTATATATGGAACAATAAAACTTGGATGGCAGCATTATCTGTTTACAATATGGTTTACTGAATATTTTAAAGCCACCATTTAAACTTACTCCTAAAAAAATAAGATTTCTTTCAAAATATTACTGCTCATTGACAGGGCACTTAGTTACCCAACAGCTAGGAGATGTACAAGGAGATTAATGTTGTTTTTGTCCCTCTAACACAACATTCATTCTGCAGCCCATGGATCAGGGAGTGATCTTGACTTTCAAGTGCTATTATTTAAGAAAAATGTTTTGTATGGATATAGCTGCCATAGATAGTGATTCTTGCAATGGATGTGAGCAAAGTGAATTGAAAACCTTCTGGAAGAGATTCACCATTCCAGATGCTATTAAGAACATTTGTAATTCATGGAAGGAGGTCAAAATATCAACATTAACACGAGTTTGGAAAAAGTTGATTCCAACTGTCATAAATGATCTTGAGGGGTTTAAGACTTCCATGGAGGAAGTAACTGCAAATGTGGTGGAAATAGCAAAAGAACTAGAATTAGAAGTGGTGCCTAAAAATGTGACTGAACTGCTGCAATCTCATGATAAAACTTTAATGGATGTGGAGCTGTTTCTACATTGTTGAAATGACAACAAAGGACTTAGAATATTGCATAAACCTGGTTGACAAAGCAGTAGCAGGGTTTGAGAAAATTGACTCTAATTTTGAAAGAAGTTTTACTCTGGGTAAAATAGTATCAAACAGCATCACATGCTACAGAGAAACCTTTCATGAAAGGAAGTCAATGGATGCAGGAAACTTTCCTGTTCTATTACTTTAAGAAATTGCCACAGCCACTCCAAAATTCAACAACCGCCAGTCTAATCCGTCAGCAGCCATCAACATGAAGGCAAGACTCAAAAAAGATCATTAGCACTTTTTAGCACTAAAGTATTTTTAAGGAAGGATATATACAATTTTTAGACAAAATGCTATTGCATACCTGTATAGTATAGTGTAAATATAGCTTTATATGCACTGGGAAATTAAAAAAATTATATGTAACTCTCTATTGCAGTCTTCACTTCATTGCAGTGGTCTAGAACCAAACCCACAGTATCTTCAATGTATGCTATATCTGCATAATTGTATATTCTCTGTCTTTAGTGTTTTGTTTTTATAAGTGAATCTAGTATTACTCTATAGGGTCCAGGAAAAAAAAATAAACAATTTATTGTTTTGCAAAATGCAGGGAATAGTGTTCATTACAACATGGGCAAACAAAATCTCTTAAGCTGCTTAAATGTTTCAACTATAAAACAAAAGAACCATTTGTCATTTTAACTGTTAGTATTGCACTTTACCAGAAATACAAGGAATAGGTGTGTTTCTGGCAGCTGAGGTGTAAGCTGTGCGGGAAAATCTCTGTGCTTTCTCCCGGCAGCATCATGATTTCCCTCTTTTTCCATTACATTCTTAATCATAATTTTAAAGTATTTTAAAATATAAATTCCAAGTGAACACTTGAATTCCTACAAAATGTTATACTCACATAATCATTCTTCACATTCTCAGTGTAATTCAGGACATTTTTTTAAACATAGGGCTAGAAAGTTGCCTTTCCTTCCCCGTGATTTCAAGAGCCTTAAAAATAGCTTCTTACGTACTCTTCCCACATTTCTCACCTGCCAGTTTTCTGAATATTTTATTCATAAAACTAACCAGAAGGTAAAACTTTTCTCTCACATCCTAAACTAAAGCTAAAGATGCAAACTCCCCAGGAGAGAAAATACTATAAATTAAATTCATACTCAGGCATTAATGACTGATTTATATATTTTTTTCCCGGGGAGTAGGTTTTGACATGACAAGAGACCTACAGGAATACTCCAAAAATGGTAGAGAAAAGGGGTTTACATATCAAATAAAAGGTCCACATAAAGAATATCTGGAGCCATCTCTAAATCATGACATGGTGTAACATTTCCAAATCTTGCCTGGTGATAGAATGATCTAAAATAACTGTTGTTAAATCGCAGCTTTCTGGCCTCACTCCAGAAATATTGAATCAAAATTTCAAAGGAGAATCTTGATAATTTTATTCTATGTTATACCCAAGAGGATTTGTTGTAATCAGGCAATTTTTGGAAGCACTGGTGTAGACAGTATGGGAAATGTGGCTCTGTTAGCAGCTAGAGATATGGTCCTGATCATGTTGCTTAACCTCCCTTTGCCTAAATTTTATTATTTTAAATATTAATAAGAATTCTTAATTCACATAGTTGTTATGAAAATTAAATAATCTAATGCATATACAAGTGCCTGGAAATTAGTAAGTATCTAATAACAATCAATCCCCTTCTTTCACCTCTGTCATGGTCTCATTACAAATTAGCATGATTATTAGTGCTGGGCTTCTCTAAATACTGTAGAATATTAGGCACTGACTGACAAGAGGCTCTCTAAGGCCTTAGTACCAAAACAATCATTATTAACTTGCTATTTGAGATAGATTACAGTATCTGATTGTTATCAATTATATGACTCTAACATGCTTCAACTGACTTCAAGTGATCATTTTAGTATTTTTCCCATCACATTTTAGAATTTGAGGTAGCACAAATTAACTTTATGTATAATTCAAATTACCCTCAATTCCTTGTCTCTTTCAGGGCCAATGGTTAACGTATCATTTCCTTTTGTATTTTCTTTTGAAAAATTACATGAAGGCTTCAGAGGAAAAAACAAGAAAAATCTAAATAGGTGAAAGTGCAGTCTTGTGCTACTTAAGAAAAATCCATTGCACCCTAAATAAGCAGTTTAGCTCTAGTCTGGGAAGCAGGCCTAGACATGGCGCTGATGATAAAAAGTGTAATGTCCTTAAACTGTTATTTGCACAAAGAAAGCATTTGGTAAATTTTATTGATAAACTAAACATACATGAATACTAATCAGTAGTAATAACAGACATGGATACTAATCAGTTTGTCACAGTAACACATTTTCCCAGAGCTTCACTTTCTACCCTTAATATATATTGTATTCTACTTGAGCATATAATACATTTAGCTATATGCAAATATTTTCTTAATTAACAGATATTAAGTTCCTTGAAGGTTAAAAAAACAACTGTGGAATTCATCTTTGCATCATTTAGAAAGCATCTTATTCACAGTATATGCTCCATGAACTTTGCCAAATTGACTCATAGTAGCCTCCACAAGCTATTGCTTGTCTTACTAATTTATACAAACTATGTTTCTCCATTTTTACTTAATAAATTCAATTAATTCAACCCCATACTATTATCTTGCCATAACTATTTTGGTTTCCTGACTACGAACAGTAGCTGTTCATGTTCAGTTTGTAACACAACGGTACAAATGAAAAATACATCATGCCAGATATGTTATTTGGTGGATACTGGTTAACCTAATGTAAGATATTCAGTTTTCTGATATTTATTCCAGTGTGATACTTATTTCATGATGATATAAATCATTGAGATAGGAAACAGTCTAGAGAGATGTTCCTTCCTTGCATGGGAAGAAGGTACGTGTGCCTACCACATTCCATATGTTGTAAGAAATGTTTACATATATATGATGTTTTTACATCTTCACTTCAATTCTAAGAAGTTTAAATGATTATCCTCATTTTGCATAAAAGAAAATGGAAGCCAGAAAGATAACTTGAATCAAGTTATGTAGTTAATACTACAGTTGGGATTTGAAACTAGTTCTGCCCTATTCCAAACACAAATCCCTGTCCTCTTCTCAAGCCAACCTTTAAGTACAGATTAGAATCACAATGGAAGGAATACTTGATTTTCCCTTCCTCCTCCAAGGCTATCTATTGCCATTTCTCATTATTTTCTTAAGCAACTCGTGTCTACTCATCTGATGGCATAGTTTTTCTCCTTTTATAACCTTCTTCTTATCTGTTTGTTGCCTTCTGAAAAGTGTCACTGCCAAGCCTT
Source organism: Rhinopithecus bieti (assembly GCF_001698545.2). Classification (NCBI taxonomy): domain Eukaryota; kingdom Metazoa; phylum Chordata; class Mammalia; order Primates; family Cercopithecidae; genus Rhinopithecus; species Rhinopithecus bieti. The sequence goes on from NW_016804848.1 coordinate 323,260, forward strand.
TAAAATGTATCTTTTCCTTTGTTGCCTCATATCCCCTATTCTATTGGTCTTTTGATGCCCAGTTCTGTAATTAACTGAATGGGCACCTGACTGTTATCTATTTTCAAATATTTTAAATCCAATGTGCTTAATTTGCTGTAGGCAACATAACATCATTGAGAAACACGTCCACAACAACTGTAAATGAAAAGACATCATGTAGAATTGCTTTGGGTTCATTTTTTTCCAATTTTAATTTAAATTGACTGATGGCCCATTTGGCCAATGAAATATTCACTTTTGCCATTTAAATAGATTTCAAATATCAGAAATGTGTATTTTCACAGTTGAAATAATAAATAGCATTGCACACTTTCCTGCTAGTAATAAAGTTCAAGACACATTCATCTAATACCACCTGTATATAAAGCAAGGAGAGATACTTATATTTGGCAGTTAACACAGGGTAAATTAGAAGTATTTTCAAGTGAAAAAAAAAGAATTTAAATGTAGAACAAAATTACATAGAATTATATCAGCAAAATATATGTGGTGATGATGAGTAGGGAGTATATCAGTCTGGTTTCATGTTGCTAATAAAGACATAGTCAAGACTGGGCAATTTACGGAAGAAAGAAGTTTACTGGGCTCAGTTCCATGTGGCTGGGGAGGCCTCACAATCATAGTGGAAGGTGAAATGCACTTCTTACATGGCAGCGGCAGGAGAGAGGAGCTGGTGCAGGGAAACTCCCATTTTTAAAACCGTCAGATCTTGTGAGACCCAATCACTATCATGAGAACAGCACAGGAAAGACCTGCTCCCATAAATCAATAATCTCCCACTGGGTCCTTCACACACATGTGGGAATTATGGGAACTACAAAATGAGATTTGTGTGCAAACACAGAGTCAAACCATATCATTTTGCCCCTGGCCCATCCCAAATCTCATATATCACACTTCAAAACCAATCATGCCTTTCCAACAGTACCCCAAAATCTTAACTCATTTCAGCATTAACTCAAAAGTCCACAGTCCAAAGTCTCACCCCAGACAAGGCAAGTCCTTTCAACCTCTGAGCCTGTAAAATCAAAAGTAAGTTAGTTGCTTCCTAGGTACAAGGGGGATACAGTCTTCGGGTAAATACAGCCATTTCACATGGGAGAAACTGGACAAAACAAAGGGGCTACAGGGCTCATACAAGTCTGAAATCCAGCAAGGCAGTCAAATCCTAAGCTCCAGAATGGTCTCCCTTGACTCCATGTCTCACATCCAAGCCACTCTGATGCAAGAGGTGGGTTCCCATGGTTTTGAGCAGCTCTGCCCTGTGGCTTTGCAGGGTACAGTCTCTCTCCTGGCTCCTTTCATGTGCTGGCATTGAGCGTCCGTGGCTTTTCCAGGCACACAGTGCAAGCTGTCAGTGGATCTACCGTTCTAGGGTCTAGATGACAATGGCCATCTTTTCACACCTCCACTAGGTGGTGCCCCAGTAGAGACTTTGTGTGGGGGCTCTGACCTCATATTTTGTTTCTTCACTGCCCTAGCAGAGGTTCTCTATGAGAGCCCTGCCCCTGCAGCAAACATCTGCCTGAATATCCAGGTATTTCCATACATCCTCTGAAATCTAGGTGAAGGTTCCCAAATCCCTATTCTTAGCATCTGTGCACTGTCAGGCTCACCACCACGTGGAAGCTGCCAAGGCTTGAGGTTTGCACCCACTAAAGCCGTGGCCCATGCTCTATATTGGCCCCTTTCAGCCACAGCTGGAGTGGCTGCGACCCAGGGCACCAAGTCTCTAGGCTTCAAACAGCACAGGTACCCTGGGCCCAGCCCATTCCCATGAAACCACATTTTCCCCCTAGGCCTCCAGGCCTGTGATGGGAGGGACTGCTGTGAAGACCTCTGACATGCTCTGGAGACATTTTCCTCATTGCCTTGGTGATTAACATTCAGCTCCTCGTTACTTATGCAAATCCCTGCAGCCAGCTTGAATTTCTTTTCAGAACATTGGATTTTTTCTTCTATCACATTGTCAGGCTAAAAATTTTCCTTTTTATAAGGAAGCTCTGCTTCCCTTATAAAACTAAATGCATTTAGCAGCACCCGAATCACTCCTTGAATGCTTTGCTGCTTAGAAACTTATTCTGCCAGGTACCCTAAATCACCTTTCTCAAGATCAAAGTTCCACAAATCTCTAGGGCAGGGGCAAAATGCCACCAGTCTCTTTGCTAAAATATAACAAGAGTCACCTTTGCTTCAGTACCCAACAAGTTCCTCATCTCCATCTGAGACCACTTCAGCCTGGACTTTATTGTCTGTGACACTGTCAGCTTTTTGGGCAAAGCCATTCAACAAGTTTTTAGGAATTTCCAAACTTTCCCACATTTTCCAATCTTCTTCTGAGCCCTCCAAACTGTTCCAACTTCTGCCTGTTACTCAGTTCCAAAGTCACTTCCACATTTTCAGGCATCTTTTCCACAACACCCCACTCTTATGGTAGCAATTTACTCTATTAGTCTGTTTTTACGCTGCTGTAAAGACATATCCAAGATTCGGCAATTTACAAAAGAAGGAAGTTTATTGGACTCAGAATTCCACCTGGCTGGGGAGGCCACACAATGATGGTGGAATGCAAAAGGTGTTTCTTATATGGTGGCGGCAAGAGAGAAAGGCTGGTTCAGGAAAATTCCCATTTTTAAAACCATCATACCTCTGGAGACCCATTCACTAATACAAGAATAGCATGGCAAAGACCCACCCCCATGATTCAGTCATCTCCTACCGGGTACCTCTCACAACACATCGGAATTGTGCGTGCTACAAAATGGGATTTGTGTGGGGACACAGAGCGAAATCATATCAGGGAGGGGTTGGGATGAATGTAGGTGGCTTTCCAGACTTTGCTTACTGTTAAAAAAAAAAAAAAAAAAAAAAAAAAAAAAAAAAAAAAAAAAAAAAAGAAAAGAAAAAAGATTCTTGATTCTAATAATTGGGTAGATTCAACTCTTTACAAATGTTTTATATAGCAATACCTGGATAGCTTTTTAATTCAACACTTCATAAAGATAACACAGACAAGTTGTTGGAAATCGTAAGGAAAACACTGTATATAACATAGTATTTTAATATATCATCTACTGTAGTCATTTTATGAAATAAAGTGTTTTTATTCAGCTTCAGAGTTTTCAGTTCTTTTTTGGTAATGGAACTTAAACCAGGGTGCTTAAAAGAACAAGCTCTATGAAGGCTAAAAAGGGATCCACTCTGAGGGGATCAATGTTGCTTGAATCCCCTATAATCTTCCCTGCATCAGAATTATTTTGCTGAACAGCAATAAATAGTTTTTTTTCTTTTTTATGAGCTGCCATTTTCTGCCTCATTAATCAGAGGGTTCTATGAATATAACTCACCAACCAGCTACACACGCTTTTTGGAATTTATATTTTTATGTGCGCAATGCTTGTTAGACTCAATTTTTTGTTGTTGGAATCATCATCTTTACAAATATAAAGAGAGTTTTTGAGGTTTTTGGGGGGCTCAAATCAGGAACAACCTCCTGATTTGAACCCAAATTTGAATATAGATCTTCCACTTTCTTAATACCATTGTACTTCCCCTTTAGCATCTGTAAGCATCGCTTGGGAATACAATATGTTGGAGCATAGTCTATTTATCACTTAATATGAAAATGACTTAGTTGTTTATTTGTAAATATGACACTGTTAGGAAAGAGTGACTTCATCCAACTGAATAGTTTGGATTGAGAAACACGTTTTTTTTTTTTTTTTTTTCTTTTTTCTTTTAATAATGGCATTGTACTCCACACAGCAAAACACTTAAATAAATTTTGAACTCTGTACTCAGAAAAGGGACCATGAAGTATATGCCATTAGGCATCTTTCTGTCTAAATTTACTTAGAAATATGGTTCCTCCAAAATATGGTCCAATATTCCATGCTGTTAAACTCAGATTTAAAAAAAAAAAAATGATGACAAATAAAATGGAAAAATATTAACTAAGCACAAGGTCTTTAATTTTGATTTAAGCACATGAGCAGATGTGACAGGGAGGAGTCTAGACTGAAATAAGTTCCAGATGGGGTGCCTATGTTAATAAAAAAAAAAATCCTTTGAAGAGTTAGTGGCAAGTGAAATTCCAGCACTTGAAGACTGAACATTTTTAATCACTCTAATAATAAAACATAGCTGACAAGCACTAAGGTATTGACCAGGTTGGGATATTTTCATTATTTTAACACAATTTAAGCAATAAGAACAATGAGGAGATCCAAAAGTGGTCAGAGAGCAAAAGAATACAAAATTGTTAGAGTTAAAAGCAATTTTAAAATTTATCTAGTCAAGTAAGCTTACTTTTAAAAAATAAAGAAATGTACAGGTTATGTGTCTTCACTATATGGGGGCATACGTTAGTGACAGATCAGGTTAGAAATAATTTCCAGTCCAATTGTGAGGATGAGGTATTCTAGATTTATTTTAGTTTGTTGTATGTTCAGTGTATTTTTAATGTATAATTGATTTTAGTTTGTTAATAAACGTTGAGTCTTTTGTTTACTTATCATGTTTATTTTGTAAATATTTTAGGATAAGGTAATATAACACATATAAGAATTATTCATCATTAGTTTACTTTATCTTTGTATATCATTTAGCTTTATTTAGGCATTTTGATTGCTTCATGCATCATTATGATTAATGCTCAACATGATTAATTGCTCAAAAATATACAACTTAAATACTATTCGCTATTTTGTCTTGAATAGAAAATTACCTAAGTAAAATACGCATTTACCTTTTTATGACTTTGATAATTTTAGATTTTTACCTTATCATATTATTTGTTCTCTCCTATCAAAAAATCAAGTAAAGAATAATCCAAAGGGGATGCCTTTAAGTTTTGACTTCAAAAATACCACAAACTTTTACAATATTTCTCATACACACAAATTTGGCTGCTACCTCTGAAGCTACACACACACACACACACACACACACACACACACACCACCTATTGCTTCCTAACCTTTCCTCTGATAGTTCTGACTTTCCTATTTAGAAATAATTTATTCTGAGTGAAGGCATTGTCTTCATGTGATATCTGCTATAATGAACATGTGTTTCCTGAGAAAAATGGACATTCTGAGTCATTAGAGTATAAGTAAAGAAATGAAAATGATGCAAGAAATCCAAGTCTGGGGCCTATGGCATCAGAGTAAGAATTCTCATGGTTTTCCATGTTGAGGACTGTGGTCAAAATGATTTATTAATAGAGGTATATGATCAGAAATATTTGACTTACACACCCAGAGCTAGAGTGACATTTCTAAAACACCATTATGATTATACCACTTATTTGCTTAAAACATTTCAGAGAGAATTGAAGGAAAATGGAGTGGCAAAACCTAGTTTAGTCTCTTCTATAGAAGGAAAGTATCTGAAGTTATTTTTCATCAACTGAATTGTATTAGCTCTCTTGACAAAAACTCACCATTATATTACTTATATAACAATACTGTTATATACAAACATGTCATCCCAGCCACTGCCTTATCATTTTTACATATATCTAATTTTTTCAAACAATTTTCTGCATCTCTATTTCACAAGGGATAAAATTGAAGCCTAGGCAGGTTGTCCATTGATAGGAAGTCATGAAGATTCAAGCCCCAACTTTTCTGACATCCAAGTCCTTCCTCTTAACTACATTCACATTATGTTTTACATGAAATAGGACCACAAACATAATTGCAATAGAAAAAGGTATTTGACTTAATAGAGCACTCTAGTTAATAGGTTTGTTCACTGTCACATAAAGAACACAGTAAGGAGTATCTCCCCTCAAGATGAACTATGCTTACTTGTGAGTGGACGGCACGATATAAAGTGTGAACTATAAAAGAGTAACTGTTTTGTTTTGGTCTCGCCAGTAGGCTCTTCTCCCACAAGGACACCACCCTTGCCCAGCTGAGGTCATTCGCTTTGCTGATTGCCCTCAGGTATTTCAGCCCTTTTTGTCTCCTGAAAAATTCATCTTTCAGGTTTTTTNCGCCACCTCGCCCGGCTAGTTTTTTGTATTTTTTAGTAGAGACGGGGTTTCACAGTGTTAGCCAGGATGGTCTCAATCTCCTGACCTCGTGATCCGCCCGTCTCGGCCTCCCAAAGTGCTGGGATTACAGGCTTGAGCCACCGCGCCCAGCCTCATCTTTCAGTTTTTATCCAACCTTAGGCTGCAGAGAAGTAGAAGAGGCACTCATGTTCAAAGGATCCTCTCCAACCTTTCAGGGCATAACACAAATGCTCTTTTCCAAGTTCTTTCTGGATCCATTGTCCTGAACACCTTAGCACCTTAGGATCTCCAGCCTAGTCTCTGGTGGTGCTTTCCTCACTCTAATTCAGAATTTTGTGTTAAGACTTCTATCTAACACCTGGCCCTTTGCAATTTGATCATAACTAATATATATTATGTAAACTCTAGATTTCCTTTTTCCTTTACCCCATACTTTCCTTATACTTTCTTTCTGAAGGAACAAATCAAGGGAAAAAGCATTCAGAAGAGAAAGACATTTTGAAGGCATACTAGTACAAAGAAAATAACGCAGTGATGTTTGTTCAGCATCTACAAGGGAATGATGTTTTTCTTTGTTATGTTTGCTTGGTTTTGTCTTGTAGATATTTTGCCCTGAAGGTGCTAAAGGAACTAAAATGCCTTCTAAGATTTGAGTCTGTTTACAGAATAGTTATAGGAGTGAGACAGAAATATAGTGTTATGCTGCTTCTTCAGGCAAGAAGCAGGATTCAGGGAGGGGGTAGAGGTAATAAAAGACAGAAAAAAATAGAAAAAAATCAGAAAATAAAGGGAGATGAGAAAAAAGAAACTGATAAACAATTTCTTTCTGAAATTATTAAACATGAAGAGCAAACAAATAATTGTTTTGTGCCATTTCCTAGACTCTATCTCTATCTATAACTACAAAGTAGAATAATTATTATTTTTCAGATAGAGGTTTAATTACACTAAATATACTTGAGATATTATAAACCTAAATAATTTTGTGTGTGTATATATATGTGTATGTGTATATATATATATAAATATAGATATATATCACTCCTTAAAAAGGGCTTAAAGAGTTCAAAACGAAAGAATCTCATCGCCAGTAAAATGGAAGATCAAAACCTGACCATGTCAATGCCTCTCTCTGAATTATTATTCTATGTGGCCACTCTAATTAGTCTATAACATCTGTTTCTATAAAGCATATGGGCATCCTTTTGTTAACTATTATCTTCCTCTTTCACTTTCCCTCTGTTTCTTCAACTTAGAAATGATAAGTAAATATCATTATATTGAGTGGTGTGTGGATATATATGTATGTGTGTGTGAGAGAGAGAAAGACAGAGATGGGAGTATGGGGAAGAGAAACAGCATGTGTGGCTATATAAATGGGAAATCTTTGGTGGTGCTGAGACAGTAGAAGTCATATCAAGGAGACTGGGCCAATGTTTTATGGAATAAGAGAGTCATGGCTAATTAATCAGATGCCTTGGACAATCTGACTCTATTATAGGAACTGATGGATATTAGGAAGTTATGAGAGCATTTGCAGAGGCTTTTAGCTTCAGATATTTTCCCAGCCTCCTAGAGAAAAGGAAGAGATCAGAGGTAAAGTAAAATCTCTGTATCAGACAAGGGACCTACTGGTATATTTTCTTTGGTACACAGTGAACTTTACTGTCTACCTCCCATAGAAAAAACATAAAGCATTAGCAAGAAATCTTCACCTACTCCTATTTGGCATTGTTCTTCTACTACAAACTAGAAGAAACCATCTTTCTGTTCAAATCTAAATACTATTGCTGATTTTGCTGCTTTTCTAAAGGTGTGAAGTCCATAAATAATCCAGATAAAATTAAAGACATGTTTTATTCTATATATTTCCTCTCATTTTTTACTGCAATAATTTTTTTTTTTTTAAGCAGTATCCCTGTGAAAGAGTGAAATAGTTGCAACTTTCTCTTAATCTCAATCATTCTGATTTCACCTTTTAGGTTGATCATTCAAAAGTGTTTCTGTGCTGAACACAATTTTACTAAGGGCATAAGAAAGTAAATACCATAAACATAAGAGCAATTTGGGTCATTCAATCCATTTTGCAGAAAAGTTAGGCGTGACTGCCTTTCCCATTGGGACTATCAATCTTTGGGTTCTGGTTAGTGTTTCTCTGACTCTCTTTTATGACATATTCCTTTTTTTTGGCTAAAATTCTAGATATTATTTCTAATATCTCATTACAATATTTTAACTTGATGTGATAAGATACATTTTGTTTCCAGTTTTCAAAATACCTCATCCCCTCTAATTATTTCAAGTCCAATTTATTTTATTTACTTAGTTATTTGAGAAACTAGACATTTGGTACTCAATATCAAAATAAAAGATATATTCAATGTTTAAAAAACAAAAACAGTTTTTATCAGAATTGTAGCTCCTTTACCTTATTAATCAATAAATGCAGTATTATCTAATATACTATATACTTTGCTTAATCATTTTTTCTATTGTCTTACAATAGACTTACTGAGAGCAGGAAAGTTTTTAATGAGTTGTCAACTATATAGCTATCCCTAGAGCAAAAAATTGTGCCAGACACAAAATAAAGTAGCTACTCAATCAATATTGCTTTGATAGCAGAATTGATAATGACTGAGTCCTAACAAGTTATGTGAATTAATAAAGCACAGTCAATGCCATAGATAATTTATATTCTTAGAGAGAAATGATGGAAGTACATAGTAATGAATACTTATAATTAATATTTATTGAGCTTCTTGGCACCTTACTTGTATTTGATAAATTGAAAATTAACTATAAAAACAATAAAATGTTATTTAAATTTAATATGTCAAACAGTCTTTCAATTAAAAATTAATATAATAATTATTATTACTGAGTTTGGCCTACTGAGCCATATGGTCGCACTCACATGATAGAGAAACTAGGAAATGTAACTTTTTATTGTTGCTGTGGTTGTGGTAAGAACAGAGCTTATTGCTGTCTTCCACAAAAGTGGAATTTTGTTAGTGAGGAAGAAGGGGAGGATGGGTACCAAGTGTTCAAACCCTGCCTCCTCTGGAAGTGTTCCCTCATTACTCCTTCTCATACTGACCATTCCATCTTTTAACACAAATTCTGACTATGTGGTTTGTACAGATTACTACTTGATTTCACACTGTCTTGTAAACACTATTAATTTTTTGGCAGTTTATTTCCTGAAATAAATATTATATGACACTTTTGCAGAAAGAATGATATTTGAGTTCTGATTTAACTACAAATGTCTCATGAAACAAAGAATGAAATAGCATTCTTACCTTGTTATTTTTAGAATTTCTACTGAAGACATTTGTCTCTAAGGACTCTAACAGAGGGAATGAAACATATATCCTCATGCAGATCACAGAGATGTAGCTAATGGTCCTTTGACACTGTCTTCCTGCTTACAAAACTAAAAGACTAGATGTGCACAGTTATTAATTGAAGAAATGAATTATTAGTGTGGGAAAGTGTTTTGTACAGATTCCTTCACTCCCTCACAAGTAGAGAAGGACTCCTCAAAGCAAGTGAGAGGACTCGAGGCAAACCCATGAGAGAGGTCATGATTACTTGAAAAAAGAAGAGTTAGGCAATACACTCCCTTCGTAGATGCCTATTTAATCTAGTTTTTACAATGGTCCTCATTATGTGTCTAGTGCAGAACTCAATGCTTTTCTAAGTGAGCTCAAAATGTGTCTTCTGCAGTTTGGGGGGCATACATTAACATAAAAGCTGGAATCTGCTTTCTCCCTAAAGGATTTTGAAGCAAGAAGCTGGTAGAAAATTCTAGTATTTGTCCTGATGACACGTGAATTTTTACTATGTGGATACTAGACACTTCTCAAAAGAAGACATTTACATGGCCAAAATATTGGTTTTGATTTACTATTTTTCTAGGTAGAGGCAGCTCTAATGGCTTCCATTCGGCCTTTCTCACCATAATAGCCCTCACCCTACCAGTCACAGAGCTGATGTAGGGGCTTTGCCAGCTGCAAAATATGTGTATGCATTCTGGCACTGGGAAAATGACAACACGATGAGCCTAGGAATCCACAGGACCCACTGTAAGTCAGAAGTGAGCTAAAACTCCATTAATTACCTGACCTCCATAAGCCCCTACTTTAACTGGAGGACCACAGTTACCTTTTGGGTCCCCTGAAATCATTAGCTCAGAGCCAGTGTCCAGCAGTCCCCAAAAATGTCTGATCATTAATAAAAGTTTGAATATCTTGAAAGCTCTTTTTAACCCTAAAGTTTTACTAAGCTTCCCTGTACTTTTATGAATTTTTGGGGAAATAGTTATTTCTTATGCAAGTCAATGAAGCTCATTATAAGGTTCATTACAGTAAAAATCAGATGATAAAAGACCATGAGGCATTTATAATTATCATATTATATATCAAACCATTACCAATAACATCAAGTGTTAGAGTTCTTTTTACTTATAAAAAATTTCAGACATAAAATGATTATCTTTCTCTTTTCTACTTTCCTATATCCATGTCCATACATTTGAAGTAAAGTATTACAAATCAGGCATGTAATTGCTTTGATGTCTTCTTTGAATTTCTTTATAAAGTACAAAAGTTAAACTCTTTAAAACCTATATGACCTATATAAACTAAAACATTTTGAAATTTGGAGGAATCAGAGAAAGAGTTCTTTGAAATAGAAAATTGTTCTATCTCCTTGGGTGAACCACATCAGAGAAAAGTTGAACATTTATCAGACAGAAGATATTTATAGATTTCCTTTTTCTGAATAGCTTTCAAGAAGTGATAAACTTCTTGCCAGGGTCAAATATTTAGCTTTTCTTAGTAATCTCGGTTTTTTTAACTTCCATAATCTAATTATGTCAGCAGAATTTTAACTCAATGGAACCATTACAGTTGTTTTTTGTTGATTGCTAAAATATCATTCCCTGTTTCTTCTAAGTATAATTTGATATATACCTTCAAAATATATACCGATGGATATTCAGTAAGATATTTCCACATTAAGCTGCTGAAGCTCTCTCAACATTGATATTGGATATAATGGGAAAGAGTAAGCTCCAATTGGAGATCATAATATGAAGCTTGTCCTCATTTGAGTTCTTACCTGAAATTTGCAATACCTGTAAGGGTAGAAGAAAACCTAAAAAGAGAAATTATTTTAAAATGGCTGTCATACTAGACTGACAAAAGCACAAGGAGTATTAGTGTGTAATAAAACACTCTATCAAAAATGACACAAATAATTACATCAAAGTAATATGAGCTCACCATCAAAAATGTGAAGAAAAAGAATACCACAAGTAAAAAATAGCAGAAACAGTAGACACAGAATATAGGCAATGAGTATTTCATATACTGAAATGATGACATAAAAGATAAAAACAGGTATGTTTTGTGATAGTTAACATTGAGTGTCAACTTGTTTGGATTGAAGGATGCAAAGTATTATTCCCGGGTGTGTCTGTGAGAGTGTTGCCAAAGCAGATTAACATTTGACTCAGTGGACTAGGAAAGGCAGACCCACCCTCAATCTAGAGGTGGGCACAATCCAATCAGCTGCTAGCACTGACAGAATGAAAGCAAGCAGAAGAACATGAAAAGAACAGACTGGCTTAGCCTTCCAGCCTACATCTTTCTTCTGTGCTGGATGTTTCCTGCCCTTGAATATTGGACTCCAAGTTCTTCAGCTGTGGGATTTGGACTGGCTTCCTTGCTCCTCAACTTGCAGACAACCTACTGTGGGACCTCAACTTGTGATCATGTGAATCAATACTTCTTAATAAATTCCCCTTCATATACACATCTATCCTATTAGTTCTGTCCCTCAAGAGATTCCGACTATTACAGATTTTGGTGCCAGGAGTGGTTCTAGTGGAACAGAATATTAATAATGGAGCACTTTGATTGGTTTGGGGGTTTCTGGAGTTGGCTCCTTAACATGGTTAGGCATCAAAATGCAAAGGACTCTACTTCTAGTATTATGGAGAACACCGATAGTCCCTGGCATGAACTGTTTAGAAAGTTATGCAAAATAAATGCCTCTGATATTCCTGATTCACTGTTCATGAGAGGCAAGGAGTTTAGTGACTCTATACATAATACCTTTGACCATGTGTGGAGAAATACAGAATATAATGAAGTTGCTTAGTTCACTAAGTTCACTGGAAAAAGTGATGAAAGAAAATGATGAACTCAGGGACTCTTTCTCCCAGCTTCAGAAGCAGATACTGAGCCTCAAATTTTCTAAGCCTGCCCTGAGTGAAAGTCTTATCCTCTGTAGAGAAAGAGCTAAAATTGTAGAAAAACGACACAAGCTCTTATCATGCAGGTGGCTGATCTGCAATGAAAGGTGCATGCACAACCTTGCCTGGTGTCTACTGTTAAAGTGAGGGCATTGACTGGAAAAGAATGAGACTCTACAATTTGGAATAGGACATGTGGGAGGACCCTGATGAAGCTGGAGACGTTGAGCTTGTAAACTCTAATGAACAATTTTTGACAGAAGAAACAGCTTCCCCATCCCCAGTGATGGCAACATCCCCTCCCAGACCCATGCTGCCATCAGTCTTTCTACTTTTGCCTGAGGAGATAAGCCCTGTATTGCCTAAGGCAACAGTGATGGCCTCCCTTGAGGCAGTTGCCAGGCAAGATGATGTTGATTCTCTTCAGGACCCACCCCAACACCCCTATTTGCTTCTAGACCTATAACTAGAATAAAGTCCTGGCAGGCCATTAGAGGTGAGGCTCAGAGTGTGACACACAAGAAGGTGTGCTATACTCCACAAGAACTGCTTGAGTTTTCTGATTTATATAAGCAGAAATCTGGAGAACAGGCATGGGAATGAATACTAAAGGTGTGGGGAAATGGTAGAAGGAAAGAACACAGAGTTGGATCAGGCTGAATTTATTGATTTGCGCCCACTAAAAAGAGATTCTGCATTTAATGTTGTAGCTCAGCAAGTTAAAAAGGGTTCTAATAGTTTATTTGCTTGATTAGCTGGATTAAATATGGATTAAAGGATGGCCCAGTGTGAGCAAGCTGGAAATGTCTTGTCTCCCATGGTTTAATATAGAAGAAGTGATTCAAAGGCTTAGGGAGTCTGGGATGCTGGAGTGGATTATTCACTTTAGACCTACTCATCCCAGCTGGGAGGGTTCAGAAGATATACCCTTGACCAATGTTTTGCAAAATAGATTTGTGAGGGCAACACCTGCATCACTGAAGAGTTACGTGGTTGTTTTTCTCCCTATGCCAGATGTAACAGTGGGAGCTCCAGTCACTCAAATATATGCCAAATTATACTTAGAAGAGACAGAGAATGGTATTTTAGCCATCAACAAAAAACAGTTCTAATGGTTCCAGTGAGTTTAAACTCTGCTGACATAATTAGACTCTTACATCTCAACTACAAAATTTAAATGCAATGGGAATAATTGGATTCCAAGGTGTCGGGCCCAAGTGGCAGCACTCAACTGTCAAAGGCGAGGTGAGTGTAGCTACTATAATGGACAGCCAAGGCAAAGCAGCAATCAGAATAGTCTGAATCCTTTAGAGCTCTGGCATTGGCTAATTAATCTTGGTGTTCCTAGAAGTGAAATTGATAGGAAGCCTACTGCATTCTTACTTAATTTACATAAGCAGAAAACTTCAAGGTCAAGTGAACACAAGACAAATTTGAATTGTAAAAACAGAGAATCAGGGTCCCTCAATCAACTTCCAGACTGAAGCCAATTTACAGACCCAGAATCCCTAGAATGAAGAGGAGGCCAGGTCCCCTTGAGGAAGGACCCCACTACACTACCAAAAATTTGTGCTGTTAATCTTTCTGCCATCATCTCTCAAGGAAACCTCTGGCCTTTTACCAGGGTAACTGTGCACTGGGGAAAGAAAAATGATCAGACATTTTTGGGGACTGCTGGACACTGGCTCTGAGCTAATGATTTCAGGGGACCCAAACGGTAACTGTGGTCCTCCAGTTAAAGTAGGGGCTTATGGAGGTCAGGTAATTAATGGAGTTTCAGCTCACTTCTGACTTACAGTGGGTCCTGTGGATTCCTAGGCTCATCGTGTTGTCATTTTCCCAGTGCCAGAATGCATAATTGGCATACACATATTTTGCAGCTGGCAAAGCCCCTACATCAGCTCTGTGACTGGTAGGGTGAGGGCTATTATGGTGAGAAAGGCCGAATGGAAGCCATTAGAGCTGCCTCTACCTAGAAAAATAGTAAATCAAAACCAATATTTCATCCCTGCAGGGACTACAAAGATCAGAGCCATCATCAAGGACTTGAAAGACACAGGGGTGGTGATTCCCACCACATTCCCATTCAACTCTCCTATTTGGCCTGTGCAAAAGACATATGGATATTGGAGAATGACAGTGGATTATCGTAAGCTTACCCAAGTGGTGACTCCAGTTGCAGCTGCTGTACCAGATGTGGTTTCATTGCTTGAGAAAATTAACACAGCTCCTTGTACCTGGCATGCAGCCACTGATTTGGCAAATGCCTTTTCTCCATTTTTGTGTTTAAGGCTCACCGGAAGTAATTTGCCTTCAGCTGGCAAGGCCAAAAATATACCTTTACTGTCCTACCTCAGGGACATATCAACTCTCTGGTTTTGTGTCATAATGTAGTTCAGAGAGAACTTGATCACTTTTTGCTTCCACAAGATGCCACACTGGTCCATTACATTGATGACATTATGCTGAATGGATTCAGTGAGAGAGAAGTAGCAAACACATTGGACCTACTGGTGAGACATTTGTGTTCCAAATAATGGGAAATAAATATGACTAAAATGCAGACATCTTATACCTCAGTAAAATTTCTGGGGTCCAGTGGTGTGGGGCCTGTCGTGATATTCCTGCTAAGGTGAAGGATAATTTGCTGCACTTGGCCCCTCCGACAATCAAGCAAGAGGCACACTGTCTAGTGGGCCTATTTGGATTTTGGAGGCAACATATTCCTCATTTGGGAATGTTACTGCACCCAAGTCATTCAAAAGGCTGCCAGTTTTGAGTGGGGTCCAGAACAGGAGAAGGCTCTGCAACAGGTCCAGGCTGCTGTGCAAGCTGCTCTGCCACTTGGGCCATATGACTCAGTAGATCCAATGGTGCTTGAGGTGTCAGTGGCAGACAGCGATGCTCTTTGAGCCTTTGGCAGACCCCCCTCGGTGAATCACAGCAGAGGCCTCTAGGGTTTTGGAGGAAGGCCCTGTCCTCTTCTGCAGATAACTACTCTCCTTTTGAGAGACAGCTCTTGGCCTGTAACTGGGCTTTCATAGAAACTGAACATTTAACTATGGGTCATCAAGTCACCATGCAACCTGAACTGCCTATCAAGAACTGGGTACTTTCTGACTCACCTAGCCATAACGTGGGGGGTGCACAGCAGCATTCCATCATCAAATGGAAGTGGTATATATGTGATCAGGCCTTAGTAGGTCATGTGGAAACAAGTAAGTTACATGAGGAAGTGGCTCAAATACCCATGGTCTCAACTCTTGCTGCCCTGCCTTCTCTCCCCAAGCGTGTACCAATGGCCTCATGGGGAGTTCCCTATGACCAGTTGACAGAGGAAGAGAAGACTAGGGCCTGGTTCACAGATGGTTTTGCACGATATGCAGGCACCCCCCACAAGTGCACAGCTGCAGCACTACAAACACTTTTTAGGACATCCCTGAAGGAGAGTGGTGAAGGGAAATCTTCCTCGTGGGCAGAACTTTGAGAACTGGTTGTGTACTTGCATGGAAGGAGAAATGGTTAGATGTGCAATTATATACTGATTCATGTGCTGTAGTCAATGGTTTGGATGGATGGTCAGAGACTTGGAAGAAGCATGATTGGAAAGTTGGTGACAAAGAAATTTAGGGAAGAGGTTTGTGAATGGACCTCTCTGAGTCTTCAAAAACGGAAGACATTTGTATCCCAGGTGAGTGCTAACCAACAGCTGATATCAGCAGAGAAGGATTTTAATAATCAAATGGATAGAATGACTTGTTCTATGGACACCACTCAGCCTTTCTTCAGCCACCCTTGTCATCACCCAATTGGTCCATGAACAAATAGGCCATGGTGGTAGAGATGGAAGTTATGCATGGGCTCAGCAACGTGGACCTCTACTCACCAAAGCTGACCTGGCTATGGTCACGTTGAGTGACCAGTTTGCCAGCAGCAAAGACCAATTCTGAGCCCTCAATACGGCATCATTCCTCGGAATGACCAGCCAGCTACTTGGTGGCAGGTTTATTACATTAGACCTCTTCCATCATGGAAAGGGCAGTTATTTGTCCACAATGGAACAGACACTTATTCTGGCTATGGGTTTGGCTGTCCTGCACACAATGCTTCCGCCAAGACTACCATTCATGGACTCATGGACTGTCTTGTCTACTATCATGTTACTCTACACAGCATTACCTCTGACAAAGGCACTTGCTTTATAGCTAAAGAAGTGTGGCAGTGGGTTCGTGCTTATGTAATTCATTGGTCTTACCATGTTCCCCATCATCCTGAAAGAGCTGTATTGATACAGCCATGGAATGGCCTTTTGAAGGCACAATTACAATGCCAACCAGGTGACAATACTTTGCAGGGCTGGGGCAAAGTTCTCCAGAAGGCTGTGTGTGCTCTGAATCAGCATCCAATATATTTCTGTTGCACTGTTACTCCCACAGCAAGGGTTTACGGCTCTAGGAATCAAGGAATGGAAGTGGAAGTGGCACCACTCACCATCACCCCTAATGACCCACTAGCAAAGTTTTGCTTTCTGTTCCTGTAACATTACGTTCCTCTGGCCTAGAGGTCTTAGTTCCAGAGGGAGGAATGCTGCCACCAGGAGACACACAATGATTCCATTAAACTGGAAGTTAGAATTGTCACCTGGACACTTTGGGGTCCTCCTACCTTTAAGTTAGACAGCTAAGGAGGGAGTTACAGTGTTGACTGAGGTAACTGACCTGGACTAGCAAGATGAAATCAGTCTACTACCCCACGATGGAGGTAAGGAAGAGTATGCATTGGAATACAGGAGATCTCTCAGGGCCTCTCTTAGTATTACCATGCCCTGTGATTAAGGTCAATAGGAAACTACAATACCCTAATCCAGGCAGGACTACAGATGACCCAGACTCTTCAGGAATGAAAGTTTGGGTCACACTACCAGGTAAAAAACCACAATGTGCTGAGGTGCTTGCTGAAGGCCAAGGGAATACAGAATGGGTAGTAGAAGAAGGTAGTCATCAATACCAGCTACAACCACATTACCAGTTGCAGAAATGGGGACTGTTATTGCCATGAGTATTTTTTCTCATTTTGTTAAGAACATATTTGTGCATGTATACACTTGTACTTAAAAAGTTTTCATTTTATTTCCATTTTTCTTTATCATGTGACATAAGATTTATTGACTTCATAAGTGTGTTAACATTATGTAATAGTATTTGGGTTGGGGATTGGTGTGTTTCTGGTTGTACAAAGGATAGTTGTATTAAGTTAGGTGTAATTATGGCCTTATTATTGTTGTTATTTGAAGATTATGTATGATTTCAAGAGATGTGTATGGGTTCAAGTTGACAAGGAGTGGACTTATGATGGTTAATATTGAGTGTCAACTTGATTGGACTGTGGGATGCAAAGTATTATTCCTGGTTGTGTCTGTGAGGGTGTTGCCAAAGCAGATTAACATTTGAGTCAGCAGAATGGGAAAGACAGACCCACCCTCAGGCTGGGTGAGCACAATCCAATCAACTACCAAAGCTGCCAGAATAAAAGCAGGCAGAAGAACCTGAAAAGACTAGACTGGGTTAACCTCCCAGCCTACATCTTCCTTCTGTGCTGGATCCTTCCTGCCCTCGAACACTGGACTCCAAGTTCTTCAGCTTTGGGACTTGGACCAGCTTCCTTGCTTTTCAGCTTGCAGACGGCCAATTAGGGGACCTCACCTTGTGATCATGTGAGTCAATACTTCTTTATAAGCTCCCCTCTATATATACATCTATCCTATTAATTCTGCCCCTCTAGAGAACCTTGACTAATGAAGTTTACTATGTCTAGATATTTAAAAAAATTACAAAAGTAATAAAAGACATAAATATGATCCAAGAAACTACCAAAATGAGCAGATTCAAAAATAATTTCCAAGGGAAGGAAAATAAATGAAAAAAATAAAATTTAAAATGATATGGACAGTTTAAAAACCAATTTGATTTCTCTGAAGGATGAAATATTTATCTAGAAAATATAGCATAATAAATTTATTGGAATATATCACAGAAAAATGAAGTGTTTAAAACCGTTTCAAAATAAAAGTGGAGACCGGGCGTGGTGGCTCACGCCTGTAATCCCAGTACTTTGGGAGGCCGCGGCAGGCAGATCATGAGGTCAGGAGATCGAGACCATCCTGGCTAACACGGTGAAACTCTATCTCTACTAAAAATTCAAAAAAAAAAAAAGCTAGCTGGGAGTGGTGGCGGGCGCCTGTAGTTCCAGCTACTCAGGAGGCTGAGGCAGGAGAATGGTATGAACCCGTGAGGCAGAGCTTGCAGTGAGCCAAGGTCACATCACCGCACTCCAGCCTGGGTGACAGAGCGAGATTCCACCTCCAAAAAACAAAAAATAAAAAACATAAAAGTGGAAGTAGGATACATGGGGAAAAGAGTGTAGAGGATCCATATATATACAACTGGAGAGCCAATTGGAATAAAAGAGAGAGGAAGATGCACAATATTTTAAAAAGTAAAGGGTGATAATTTGCTAGAAATCGTAAAACATGAATAATGAAAATCAAATAATCTAACAAATTTTAAGTCTATAATTGATAAAGAGTGTATGTACATGTGTGTATATGCTGAAGCCTAACAATAACAACAGTAAGGACTTAAATCAGTTAATAAAAAAGATAATTCAACAAGCTGAATTCTCAAATGTAACAATGAAAACGAAAAAGAGAGTAGTAATATTCTCATGGTACTAAAAGTAAATGTGTTAACTTAAAATTGTATAACAAGCAAAGCTAAGTTTTTTTTTGTTTGTTTTTTGTTTTTTTTGAGGCGGAGTCTCGCTCTGTCGCCCGGACTGGAGTGCAGTGGCCAGATCTCAGCTCACTGCAAGCTCCGCCTCCCGGGTTTAAGCCATTCTCCTGCCTCAGCCTCCTGAGTAGCTGGGACTACAGGCGCCCGCCACCTCGCCCGGCTAGTTTTGTATTTTTAGTAGAGACGGGGTTTCACCGTGTTAGCCAGGATGGTCTCGATCTCCTGACCTCCCAAAGTGCTGGGATTACAGGCTTGAGCCACCTCGCCCGGCCGCAAAGCTAAGTTTTAAGAAGTACATAAAATAAAGACTTTTCAACTAGTAAAAAGTTGAGTATGTAATCAATCAATCTTCACTAAGGGAGTGTCTAAAAAATGTATTCATCAAAAAGGATGAGGACCAAAGACAGACGTTCTAAGAAGCTAAATGATTGCTAAGAAACAAAAACAAAAATTGTTAAACGTATGAGTAAATATAAATAAATACTGCCTGTATAAAAAGATAATAATAATTATTTTTTGAGATTTAATGACAAAGTTAAAATACTGGATAATTTTTGTTAATGTAGAGATCAGAGTGAAAGTGCCCTCATTTCCATATAATAAATTGCATAAAAGTAATTTAAATAACTTTAGAATTTTTAATCATACAAAATGAAACATCTGGCATAACTAACAATTCAATAGAACAAAATAATGTAATAATGTAAATTTCAGATTGTAAGTGGGGAAATAATTTTAAAAGGCTGCCTGTCTGTCCAAGAAAAAGAAAAAATATTCATCATCCAAAAGATGGCAAAACAAGACAAAACAAAAATGGGAAAATGAATAGACTGAAAGTGAAAACTAAAGTGGTTAAAAAAAAAAAAATCAAAGCGTATCAGTATTAAAAAGTAAAAATCAGGCCAGGCACGGTGGCTCATGCCTGTAATCTCAGCACTTTGGGAGGCTGAGGTGGGCAGATCATGAGGTCAGGAGTTCGAGACCAGCCTGACCAACATGTGAAACTCCAGCTCTACTAAAAATACAAAAATTAGAAAGTTGTGGTCATGCATGCCTGTAAACCCAGCTACTCAGGAGACTGAGGCAGGAGAATCTTTTGAACCTGGGAAGCAAAGGTTGCAGTGAGCCCAGAACACGCCACTGCACTCAGCCTGGGTGACAAAGCTAGACTCTGTCTCAAAAAAATAAATTAATAAAATAAAATAAAAAACTAAAAATCAAAGTAACCACCACTCCAGTTAAAAGAAAACAGTTATCAAATTGTGGAAGGTAAGTTTCACCAAGAAAAAACTCTGATATGGAGTTCATCATGAAGGATTTTTATTATGGGCAGTCCTTGGGGACAAGAACACTAGAAGGGAAAGAAGAAGCAAGACTGGGCGCAGCAAAGTGTTTCTTTCAATTCAGGGTCAATGACAGCTCTGGCTAACCCTATGGGGAGCTCTGGAACTAGAAGAGCCCTTTTGAGTTTTCATAATTTGAGTTGTGATGTCCAGGTTTGTACCATCAGTCAGTAGATGGAGATCAATCTAGGAGGAGGCATAAACTTACATTCTTTATAACCTAAAGAGGCTGATAATATGGGTGTTTCATTTTAGGATATTATTAACTCTCTAATTATGATTTTTATCTAGAATCTAGAAAAAAAGAAGAGAAAAAATACAAAGCAGCAGAAAGAAGAAAATAGTAAGTGGAAAGGCAGAAACCAATAAAATTAAAAACAGAAACAACAGAGAAAATTTTAATAGAAAAATCAAAGAAACATAGAGCTTGTTCTTTGAAAAGATCAATAAAATTGACAAACTTCCACCAAGTCTGACAAGTGAGAGAAGACAGAAGACACAAATTACTGATATCAAACATAAAATAGGGGCTATCACTACAAATGCTGGAGAATTTGAAAGAATAATAAATGCTATGAACAGCTATACCCGTATGTATTTGACCAATTAAGACTATATGTTGTTGGTGGAGGAATAGAACATAAATCAATGGAACAAAATAAACAACCTAGAAAAGGAACCACAAAAATTTGCCCCAAACCTGTTTTGGATAAAGCTGCAGAAGCAATTCAATGGAGAAAGAATAGCCTTTTCAACCAGTAGTGCTGAAGCAATTAGATGTCCTTTGGAGGGGTTGGGGGGGTAGAAAAACCTCAACCTAACTTTCACATCTTATGTAAAAATTAACTCTAAATAAAACACAGATTTAAATGCAAATTGTAAAGCTACAATTTTAAAATATAGACAAAAATTTTCAGAATCTAGAACTAAGGGAAGAGTTCTAAACTTGACACCAAATGAATGATCCATCAAAGAAAAATAATCCAACACACTGGACTGATCAAAATAAAAAAGAAAGACTTGGACCCTGAAAAAGACCCTGTCAAGAGGATTAAAAAGACAAGCCACAGAGTGGGAGAAAATATTTGCAAACCACATCTGACAATGAACTAATTCATAGAATTTATAAAGGACTCTCAAATCTCAACAGTAAATAATAATAATAATAATAATAATAATAATAATAATAATAATAAATCCAGTTAGAAAATATTCAAAGATATGGACAGTCATTTCACCAAAGATGATATACACATAACAAGCACATAAACAGATGTTAAGCACCCTGAGCCATTAGGAGAGTGCAAATTAAAATGACAGTGAGATATTGCCATATACATATCAAAATGGCTGAATTAAAATAGTGACAACACCAAATGTTGGCAACTATGCACATCATTCATTAGTTGCTGCTTGGATTACAACTCTGGATAAATGGTTTGATAGTTTCTTAAACTAACTAAAACATGCATCTAACATACAGCAGAGTAGTTGTACTACTAGGCATTTATCCCAGAAAATTAACATTTTGTTCATGTGAAAACCTATATATTCATGTTCACTGCTGCTTTATTTGAAACAGTCAAAAACGAAAAACAAAACAAAACTAAATTTCCTTTCTCAAGTGAATGGTTAAAAAACTGTAGTATATTGGTGTCACAGAATACTACTTAACAATAAAAAGGAATGAATTATTGGTATACAAAACAACTTGAATGACTATCTTGAGAATTATGCTGAGTGAAAAAGCCAATCCCAAAGGTTACCTACTGTATCATTCCATTTATATTACAGTCTTGAAATGACAAAGTTACAGAAATGGATTCAAGATTACTATTTTCCAAAGGTTAGAAATGAGAACGAGTATACAGAAAATAAGGAACTGGGTGTGGCTATCACAGGGCAATATGTGTGAAGGCAGAGTAATGCCCACCTCTCCCCCAACCCCCTCCAAAAAATATACGCGATCTAATCTTCTAAAATTGTGAATATATTATGTTACTTCATAAGAAATAAGAAATAATTAATATTGCAAATAAAATTAAAGTTGCTAATCAACTGACCTTAAATGAAAGAGATAATCTTGTATTGTTTGACTGGGTCCAGTGTAGTCACAAGGGTCTTTTAAAGAGTGTGGAAGATGAATGCAGAACAATCAGCATCACAGTGATAGAGTATGAGAAAGACTCAACAGGACACTGCTGGCTTTGAATGTGGAAGGTGCTCAAGAGCTAAGGAATGTAGGCAGCCTGGAGAAGCTAGAAAACTTCAGAACATGGAATCTTCTCTAGAGACTCCGGAAAATCATGACCTCATTAACGCCTTTACTTTAGCCCAATGAGACCCATCTCAGATATCTGACTGCTAGAACCATATGATAGTAGATTTGCATTTTAATTCATTAAATTGTGGTAATTTTTTTAAAGCAGCTATAGGATAGAATTACAGAAGGATCTTGGTAGGGAAAGGAATGTTCCATATCTTGAATGTTTTGGAAGTGCTGGAAGAAGTACTATTGGGGAAAACTAGGTAAAGGGTGCATAAGATTTCTCTGTATTATTTCTTACAACTACATGTGAGTGTATAATTGCTTTCAAATAAATGTTTAAAATATGTAATTATTATAAATAAATATACATTTACATAAAATATTTAATATATAAATACATGTTTAAAAATATGTGATTATTAGAGAATATATAATAAACATATACACATACATTTGTTTATATATGTATAAATATATGTATACATACACATATATTACATATAAATATATGTATACATAATATAATAGATACATATATGTCAATAAATATGTATGTATATTTGTGCAGGTGTGTTACGTAGGTAAACTAACCTTTGTATACTAGTATATAAATATATTTAAATGTCAAACTCACATTTAAATATTAAACTCACCTATGTCTATGTGTGTATACATATATTTATATATATTTATACATATGTGTATATATGTACACATGTATTTATTTATATATGTATATTTTACATTCCTTAATCATTTGAAATAAATTTAACTTTAGAATTTTATTTATATTGTGCCTAAGAGCTTAAACATCTTTTATTTGAAATCATTTTATGAAGCTTGTGACTTAAAATATAAATCACAGCATCATGTTAATCATAGTCTTGATGTTAAAACGTTTTTCCAACAATTATTCCAATTTAATAAATTGTATTTGCTTGTTTTAATGAAAAAAATAATTACTACATGGATATTTTCATGACTGTTTTATAGAGAGAAGTACTATAATTTATGAAAGAACTAACTTCTGGAATTGTATGATTTTTTTAACATTAAGTTTAGGGGTACATGTGCAGATTTGTTATATAGGTAAACGTGTCAGAGAGGTTTGTTGTACAGATTATTTCATCAACCAGGTATTAAGCCTATTACCCATTAGTTATTTTTCCTGATCATCTCCTTCCTCCCAACCTCCATTCTCCAAAAGGCTCCAGTGTGTGTCATTCCCCTCTATGTGTCCATTTGTCCATCATTTAGCTCCCACTTATAAGTGAAAGCATGCATTTCTTGGTTTTCTGTTCCTGTGTTAGTTAGCTAAGGATAATGACCTCCAGTTCCATTCATGTCTCTGCATAAGACATGATCTCATTCCTTTTTATGGTTGCATAGTATCCCATCGTGTATATGTACCAACTTTTCTTTATCCAGTCTATCACTGATGGGCATTTAGGCTGATGCCATGTCTTTGCTATTGTGAATAGTGCTGCAGTGGACATATGGGTGCACGTGTCTTTATAACAGAACAATCTATATTCCTTTTGGTATATACTCAGTAATGGGATTGCTGGGTCAAATGGTATTTCTCTCTTTAGGTCTTTGAGGAATCACCACACCGTTTTTAAAGCCAGTCTCAGCCTGTACTATCTAGTTTATTTAACCTTGTACAAATTACTTAAACTTTATGAACCTCAGTTTTCTTACCTATAAATTGAGGATAAGGATAGGATGCCTTGAAGTGTTTGCTCATAGTAGTGTCAGTAAACGACAGTGCTGTTTTTTGTTAAAAATATGCCACATCTACGTTGATATCAGATGAAACTTAAGAATATAGTGTTTGGATTATTATTGAATACAAATGAATGAAAAGCTATATGTACCAATCCCTGCCTACTCAGTCCAAAATTTAAATTTTTGTGGGCTTCATCAGAAAAGGTTTTCAAAGGGGCTCCAAAAGATTGTTTCCTCATTTACCTTTTTTACAGTGAGAAGGCCAAGTGATTTAGGGCATTTAGAAAGTAACTTTTGACTTCATGATGGGTGACATGGTTAGGATAGATCTCTACAAATATTCAGAAGTAATAGGATTCTCTGTGTTTATACTCTGACATTTTTGAATGTTTCTGATTTACAGAGAAGGTTCGTTTTTTTCTGGCAGTGTTCAGCTTCTTCAGAGATCAAGTAAAACCTATTTCCTACTAGAAAGAAGGTAAATAGTGGGCTATCTTCAGGGAGACTACAGGCACCTGAGACACACATACTTTTCTAAATATTTAATGTCATTTTAGAAAATAAAAGATATCCATATAACTTTAATTCTAATGTGCACAGCTATAAATTATATTTTAAGTCCTTTCAAAGATACAGGTGGAAATCATTAAAGTTCCCTTTGAGAAAGAAAAAACATAATGAACAGTAATTTGATTTGTAACTTCTCTTCATGAATTCATTAGGTGTTAAATGCCATTGCATTTAATTGGATGGTATAGTTCCATAGGGCATTATTATAATGTATTCAAAACTAGAAACAGCACATGAAAATCAGTTCCTTGACTTTTGAGATAAGGGTGCAGAAGCTTGCATAAGAGAGAATCTTACTGAAATTTAATTAATTCTCCTATTTTCCCAATGATTATGCTGAGAAAACAAATTTAGTAAGATGGAGAAACCCAGATCAAATGAGAGTTTCTCACTCTGGGAGCACTGTTTACTGGAATCTGTGCATGGTTACAAAAGGGTGCATGGATGGTTTTGAGTCTCTGGTCCCCCTGGGATGCAGACATCTCAGTATGTACAGTTGACTCTGCCTTCATCAGTACTAATATTGTGCCCAAATTGGCAGGAGGTTCAAATTATTATTTAAAACTATCAGCTACTATGAAAAAGAAAATAGGTCACAGGAAAAGGGCTAGGAAGATATAGTGTAGTTACAGATGCCTTTGAGGCAGAGGGAGATTGTGGCAATGACAGCACAACAATGACGTAACACATTCAGAAAACTTACATAAAACTTTATAGTCTGCTGATGATGTAGACAAACGAACTAAAATACCCCTTTGCCTGTATAGACATAGAAAAACAAAGTGACTACTGTGGGTGAACACAGGAGTGATGGGCTAGGGTGTGTCATAAAGCTACCTCAGGGAAGAATAAGTGGAACACAGGAAGAATACAACTATTTAATCAATTATTTGCTGCTGTAGCCTGGACCTGGCTAGCTTTGACATTCCTTCACTTCCTTTAGTCCATAATGATTCAGACAAAAATCATAAGAAAAGCATTGAACACTAGTAAGCTTTTTTAATTATGGGATTACTTCTGTATTTCCAGGTTGGCCTGTAACTCAGGGACTCCCTATAGGTAGAAAGCTCAAAGTTACTATAGTAAAGTCACCTCTGCCCTGGAACTTTCAGGGTAACATTGACACTTGGAGAAGATTATTTACAATCAGCTATTCAAAATGCTACATTCCACATCAGAACCTTCTGTATGGTTTTATGAAAGTGTTTTGCTGCACTCATGATTTTTGTGTATTCACTTCCAGTGTACTTTGAAGAAATTTTCCTGGTGAATAGCAAATGTCATAAAAATGTATCTTTTGTGGTCCTTGTTATAATCAAGAAGAAAACTTACTTTTATCAAGTATAACACTAGTTCTGGGACTAACCTATAAACGAAGCAAAGTGTATCCAATACAGTCACCTCCATTTTTTTTAATCCAACAGATATTTATCCAACAGATATTAATCCAACAGATTTGATCCAACAGAGTGCCCACTAAATACAAGATACTATTAGAGACACAGGGAATTGTTCAATGAACAAATCCAAATATTCCCATGGACTTACATTTCTAATGGGTGAAATATACAAACAAAAATATATATGTCAGTTTAAAATAAATGCTATGAACAATAATTATAGTAATAAAAATAATAGTAATACTATATGCCAAATATAATTAATATTTTGAAATATTATTATTTTTAATTCATCTATAAGAAAGGTACTATTAGTATTTTC
Source organism: Rhinopithecus bieti (assembly GCF_001698545.2). Lineage (NCBI taxonomy): Eukaryota > Metazoa > Chordata > Mammalia > Primates > Cercopithecidae > Rhinopithecus > Rhinopithecus bieti. The sequence continues at coordinate 350,012 of NW_016804848.1, forward strand.
GTTTTAGAGATGAGGAAAGTAAGGCACAGAAAGATTAAGTAACTTGATCAAGTTGGGAATTATTAAGTGACAAATCTTCCAGTCCAAGGAAACTGACTCCAAACTTTAATAACGAATAAAGAGAGGTTAAGGGGGATTAAGAGAGATGGATGGTGTGCTATTTTACATAAAGTGATTTGAAAACTTTTCCCTAGTAACAAAGTATTTGATCAGAAATTTGAGGGGAATACAAGAGCGAGGCATGGAGATGTGGCTGGCACACAGGTGTCAGGGAGAGAGTTGTAGGAGTTGAAGTCATAAAAGTAGTGAGGGGGTGAAAAAGGCTTCAGGAGTCAGACCATGTGGGACTTAGAGGCCATAGCAAAGTGTCTTGAATGATACGGGAGTCATTAGAGCTTTGAAGAGAAATTAAATGACTAGGAGTATTTCTAAATATTTAAGTTTTTAACTATTTTAAAGGAGGTGCATGATATGCTGGTTAAAAATATTTGGTTGCTATTATCAAGGGAACAATTTACCTATGTTACCTTGCTATGCCCTCAGTAAACCTATTCAGTATTTTTATATTATGCATACACAATTTCATCTATTATCTTAGAACATCTCATTATGTGGATCACCATGTTAAATTATTGGAGTTTCCTGACCTGCTCATGGTCACACATTTAGCAGCAGAACAAGTACTAGAAAATCAGCTTTCTTGAATTATAGTATTCTTTATATTAGTTTCTTTCTTTTATTTTATATTTTTCCTCTTTTGTACATTTTATTTTATTTGTGTTAACCCCAATTTATGACTGCTAGATAATATCTTCATAGTTAACAGTGTTGTTGGAAGGAAAGAAAGGAAAGAAAGAAAAAAGAAAGAAGAAGAAAAAAGAAAGAAAGAAAAGAAAGGAAAGAAAGAGAAGAGAGAGAGAGAGAGAGAGGAGAGGAGGAGGAGGAGGAGGGAGGAGAGAGGGAGGGAGGGAGGGAGAGAAAGAAGGAAGGAAGGGAGGAAGGAAGGAAGGAAGGGAGGGAGGGAGGGAGGGAGGGAGGGAGAGAAAGAAGGAAAGAAGGAAGGAAGGAAGGGAAGGAAGGGAAGGAAGGGAAGGAAGGAAGGAAGGAAATAAAATGCTGCTGAAAGATATTCAACTGCTAAAAGATCTGTTAGACTGCAAAGATTTTATGTTAACACAGGATTTCCCTTGGGTGTCTACAGGCAAATGAACCACTTAATAAAGAGCCATCACACTTAACTCCACATGATCAGAAACTTGCATTTGTTGCTTTCTTTGCAAGTGTTACAAATTAAAATGTGAAGCAAAAACTTCTTTATAAATGCACATTGCAACAATACAAACAGAGGGAAGTAGAGATCTGCAGTGGGCCGCTTCACTGCTTGCCTGTACCCAGTGACTGCCAACAACAAAACCTTTTACTGTCTTATGCTGTTACCCAGACACTGAAAATACATAAAGTCATTTCACTACTGGGTCTTTATTTAACAAACAAACAAACAAACAAAAATAAATAAATAAATAAAGATCAAAGAGACCATTTAAAGCAGAAACAATAACAATTTAAGAAATCTTCTTTATTATTTCCAACTTTTATTTTACATTCTAGGGTATGTGTGCAGGATGTGCAGGTTTGTTGCATAGGTAAATGTGTGCCATGTGGTTGGCTGTACAGATCAACCCATCACCTAGGTATTAAGTCCAGCATCCACTAGCTCTTCTTCCTCTTCCCCCCTCTCCTCCCACCCTCTGCCCTCTGACAGGTCCCAGAGTGTATTGTTCCCCTCTATGTGTCCATGTGTTCTCAAATTTTAGCTCCCACTTATAAGTTAGAGCATGCGGTCTTTGATTTTCTGTTCTTGCATTAGTATGCTAAGGATGATGGCTTCCAGCTCCATCCATCCCTGCAAAGCACATTATCTCATTCCTTGTTATGGATGCATGGTATTTCATGGTATATATGCACATTTTCTTTATCCAGTCTATCATTGATAGGTATTTAGATTGATTCCATGTCTTTCCTGTTGTGAGTAGTGCTGCAATGAACAGCAAGTGAATGTATCTTTAAAATAGACTGATTCATATTCCTTTGGGTATATACCCACTAATGGAATTATTGTGTCAAATGCTATTTTTAAGTCTTTAAGGAGTCACCACACTGTCTTCCAGAATGGTTAAACTAATTTACACTCCCACCAACAGTATACACACATGTTTTTTTCTATGCAACCTCACCAGCATGTTTTTTTGACTTTTAATAATTGTCATTCTGACTGGCGTGAGATTGTGTGTCTTGTGGTTTTGATTTGCATTTCTCTAATCATCAGTGATGTGAGGATTTTTTCATGTTTGTTGACTGTATGTATGTCTTCTTTTGAGAAGTATCTGTTCATGTTCTTTGCCCACTTTTTAATGAGGGCATTTTTTTTTCTTGTAAATTTGTTTAAGTTCCTTATAGATGCTGGATATTACATCTTTGCTAGATGCACAGATTGCAAAACTTTTCTCCCATTCTGTAGGTTGTCTGTATATTCTGTTGATAGTTTCTTTTGCTGTGCAGAAGCTCTTTAGTTTAGTTAGATCCCATTTGTCAATCTTTGCTTTGCTGCAATTTGTGTGTGTGTGTGTGTGTGTTTGTCATGAAATATTTGCCTGCACCTATATCCTGAATGGTATTGCCTAGGTTTTCTTCTTCTTCTTCTTTTTTTTTTTTTTTTGGAGTCTGAATTTCCTTTCCTTTATTTCAAAAAAAGTAAATAATTATCCCAGGTTCTTGGGCATCTCCACAATTTTTTCCAAACAAATGCCTCAAAGAGAGAGAAATAGTGAGAGTGAGAGTGAGCAAGCGAGAGAGAGAAAGCGAGAGAGCACCTAGGTTTTCTTCTAAGGTTTTATAGTTTGGGGTCTTACATTTAAGTCTCTAAACCATTTTCAGTTGATTTTGTATATGGTGTAAGGAAGGGGTACATTTTCAATTTTCTTCATATGGCTAGCCAGTTCTCCCAGCACCATTTATTAATAGGGAATACTTTCCCCATTGCTTGTTTCTGTTTATTTATTTATTTACTTTGTGACATTTGTCAAAGATCAAATGGTTGTAGCTGTGTGGTCTTATTTTTCTGGGTTCTCTATTCTTTTTCACTGGTCTATGTGTATGGTTTTGTACCAGCACCATGCTGTTTTAGTTACTGTAGGTAGCCTTGTAGTATAGTTTGAAGTTGGGTAGCATGATGTCTCCAGCTTTCTTTTTTTTTTTTGCTTACAATTGCCTTGACTATTCGTGCTCTTTTTTGGTTTCACATAAATTTTATAATAGTTTTTTTTTTTTTAATTCCATGAAGAACTTCAATGCTAGTTTAATGGAAATTGCATTGAACCTATAAATTGCTTTGAGTCGTATAGCCATTTTAATGAAGTTGATTCTGCCTACCCATGGGCATGGAATGTTTTTCCATTTGTGTGTGTCATCTATGATTTGAGAAGTGGTTTGTAGTTCTCCTTAAAGAGGTCCTTCACATTTCTTGTTAGGTGTATTTCTAGGGATGTGTTGTGGCAATTGTGAATGGGATTGTGTTCCTGATTTGGTTCTTGGTTTGCCTGTTGTTGGTTTATAAGAATGCTAGCAATTTTTGCACACTGATTTTGTATCCTGAGATGTTGCTGAAGTTGCTTATTGGTTTAAGAAACTTTCAGGCTGAGATGATGTGGTTTTCTAGATATAACATCATGTTATCTGCAAACAAAGATAGTCTGACTTCCTCTCTTCCTATTTGAATGCTCTTTCTTTCTTTCTCCTGCCCAATTGCCATGGCCAGACTTCTGATACTACGTTGAGTGGGACTGCTGAGTAAGGGCAACCTTGTCTAATGCTGGTTTTCAACGGGAATGTTTCCAGCTTTTGCCTAGTCAGTATGATATTGGCTGTGGGTTTGTCATATATGGCTCTTATTATTTTGAGGTATGTTCCCCACTAAAGATATTAAACATATCATCAAGACAGAAAACTAACAAAGACATTCAGGACTTGAGCTCAGCTGTGGATCAAGTGGACCTAATAGATATCTACAGAACTCTCCACCCAAAAACAACAGTATATACACTCTTCTCATCACCATATAGCACTTACTCTAAAATTGATCACATAATTGGAAGTAAAACACTCCACAGTACATGCAAAAGAACTGAAATCATAAGAGTCTCTTGGTCCACTACACAATCAAATTAGAACCCAAGATTAAGAAATTTAGTCAAAACCGTTCAACTACATGGAATTTGTTTTTTTGTTTTGTTTTGTTTTGTTTTGTTTGAGAAGGAGTCTCGCTCTGTCGCCCAGGCTGGAGTGCAGTGGCAGGATCTTAGCTCACTGCAAGCTCCGCCTCCCGGGTTTACGCCATTCTCTCGCCTCAGCCTCCCGAGCAGCTGGGACCACAGGCGCCCGCCACCTCGCCCGGCTAGTTTTTTGTGTTTTTTAGTAGAGACGGGGTTTCACCGTGTTCGCCAGGATGGTCTCGATCTCCTGACCTATTGATCTGCCCGTCTCGGCCTCCCAAAGTGCTGGGATTACAGGCTTGAGCCACCGCGCCCGGCCCAACTACATGGAATTTGAACACTCTACTCCTGAATGACTCTTGGGTAAATAATGAAACTAAGGCAAAAATCAAGAAGTTATTTGAAACTAATGGGAACAAAGATACAGTGTACCAGAATCTCTGGGATGCAGCTAAAGCACTATTAAGAAATATTTTAAAAATTAAATGATGCTCTTATTTCTTCTATATTGTCGGTCTGTAATGAGTTGGAAAAGCCATACATAAAATAAGCAGGGAATGTGAACTACTGTAAATGAGACTTCTGAACTCTATAAATCAAAATCTCTACCAAAATGTTGCTAACTGAAAACACTGTTACAGGTTTCATAGCCTGTAATTATTACTAACTAACTAATCATTTAAAGAAAGTAATTTGCATCTTAATTTGGTATATGTTACCTTGTATCATGTTAAATGAAGGGCTCCCACATCACTCTTGATAACTTTATTCACAGATAAGCCTCTCTCAGATGCCTATCTCTAGACTGACACATCCACTAGGACAATGTTATTTACTTTTTATGTAGCCAATTAGAATTTTTCAACTAATAAAAGTATCAATAATTCATAAAGTTTTAACACGAGGAGAGTCTCTTTACTGACAATAACCACTAAAAGCATTGCAGGGCCACTCTAAACTATTTAGAATAAGCATTTTCAACTGTATTTTGTCTATAAATTTTTTCATTTTAATAGTTTAATAAGCCAATCCAAAGAAAATACGTAGTAAAAGCAAATTCCATATATTACTGACCAAAATTTACATTTTCTACATTTGTAGAATTCAAAGATGAAATATAAACAAAATATAAGAGAAAGACATTCATCCTTAAGAAGCATGTGTTTATTTAAAAGTCTATAATCAACTTTCTAAAGTATATTGTATCACTTATTAAGAAATTAAAACTTGTTTCATTTAGAATATTCATCAAATTTTAGACCTTAATTTCAAATTACGTCAGCCTGCTTTTGTGCAGAATAAGCCAAATAAAGCTGATCATAGGGGAAAAAAAGAGAGAGGAGAGAAAAAGAGAGAGAAGAAAGGTAGAGAGAAAGAGTGAGGGTATGAGAGAGAGAGAAAGGTATTTTAGTCTGTCTCATGTTATTTGTAAAAGCAAAAGTGCATATGGAAACTATGAACCTACTTTATATATAAGTGGCACCTGGGCAACCATTTGAAATTGGATCATGCAGAAAATATTTAATTGAGGATAAATTTAGATTTCCATTCTCTGGGTGGACAGAATGAACACTGTAAAATTTTCAAACACTATATAAACAGAAACCTCATTATTATTATTATATTATGTATATTCATTAGAACTGGTGCTTCACCATTCTCTCAACTACAATACCTTTTCACCGCCTTCTACCCCAGTCCATTTTATCTCATTTGGCACTAAAATTCCCTTACCACTCTTCTTAATAATATAACCACAGATGTGGAGAGGTCATAAAAGTTTTCCTTGCATGAGATAGGTTCTCTTCTCAAGACTAAATCATAAGCTGAGAAAATGATTCACTTGTTCACTTCAGTACTCATGGAATCTCATTTGAAAGTGAAAATGTCTTCTCTTGGCAACAAAGGAACACAATATAATGATACACAAAAGTACTATTGGTTAATTAGGCTTATATAGGCAAACTGGTCACCTAACTAAAATTTATAAAATTGATTTCATGGGTAAAATATTTCAATTTAAAAACCTTTATTTTCAAGTGAATTATTATAATAGTATACATTTTCCTGCTGGAATCTGCTGTACTGACATTGTACTGCCACTCCCTTTTATCATAAAGAGTTTGTTAAATTGTGGGTATCTTATAAAAGGGAGAAAACATATATGTAGAGATTAATTTTATTTAAAACATTAATTTGCTTATGAGATTACTCATTAGTCATCTGATAGGGAGCAAATATCTGATGGTGTGACTAAAGGGAGAGCTGAGATTTCAAGAATCAGGGAAAAGGGCTGTAGAAGAAAAAGCAAGAAATTTCTGGAATCCAAGGGATTCTGACATGGGATAGGGTTTACAAATGTGGTGTCACATGTGGCACAGTTGTAGAAGAAATCACTGGGCCAGGAAGAGGATAAAGAAGAGAAAAATTAAAGAATCTTTGTGGAGAATACCTTCATCTGCTTAGAAATTTTGTCTGGAGTCACCCTTGCTAATATACAACTAGTCTATGAAGACTGTGAAGACTGGCATTAAACAAATATGAAGGCTGGAATTAAGCAGCCAGTAATTCTTCCTACAATAAGAATTGTCTCTTCTCATTGTCAAAGCATTTTCTGTCTTAAGTGTTGTTTTTTGTTGTTGTTGTTGTTTTATTTCTTTTTTTAATTTCTAATGCTAAATCCCCAAATTAGTTCTATTTCACCTAGAGTAATAATTTCTGTGTTGACTCTTGGGATTACCAAAGTACTATATGCTTTTTAAAAGTACATTTATAAACTAAATATACACCCTTTCTTTGCATCAAATGATGAATCTGGTGATATTATTGGAACAATTAAGTTATTTTAGGTTATTTAATAGCTTCTTAGTAAAAGTGTTCTGCCTTTATCATTTCAGTCATTTTAAACTAGATTAGACAAGTCACTGGGGAATACACTGTAAAAAGCTGCCTCCTGACTGTGAACTAAATAGCGAACTACAGCAGGACTTTACTCTCTTTAGTTTTGTTACGAGTGACAGCTGTGTTCTGAGTGCAAAAATAAGAACTTAAAGCCACCCACGGAATTCTCTTTCAAAATAACCTGTTTTCAAGAGCTCTGAATCTGAACTAGAAGTTTTTTTTTTTCTGTTTTTACACTTTTATTTTAAAAATAAGCACTGAAATCAGTGTACTTTGACATACCAGTGGCTGGAGATATTACAGAATACACATTTCCATAGACTGAGGAATGGAGGAATTCAAATCTCTGGAATTCCCCATAAGCACGAAGTACCCTATTAGTGGTTTTCTGACAATTCTTAATTCAAGGTTGTCAATGGAAGGTGTAAAAAAATCTGTACATGTATGTTGGGGAGATAGGAGGGAAGTAGCATCTCCTCTGCCCTTGCTCTGCCAGCCCCACTGCATTTTAATAATCACTGCTTCAGATTATATAAGTGCCAATCAAAACTTGCTTTGGTGATTTTTCTCTTAAAATATGTTTCCAACTCTTTCATTTGAAGTTAATAGACTATCTGGTTGTTATATAATATATTAAGGACAGAGTTAGCAGAAAGATAATTAATTTAACTGGCATTAAACCTTTAAACACACATTAGTTTTGAAAAAGTTAAATATTAGATCATCTCAAGGCAACTGACAAACTAATGATTCAAATGACAGCTCTTCTACTACTTTTCTGAACAAACTGAGTAGCTGGTTTAAGCAGTCAGTAATACTTCATATAAAGCCTTGGTAAGTCAAGACTGTCTTCCTGGTATAGAAGGAAGTTTGGGGGTTGTAGAAATTCACAGAGTACCTCCTTGTGGATTGGCTGGTACCAGAACTATCTTTTTCATTGGATATCTTGTCAAGATGGAGTTGCTGGTACACTCTGAAATTATGACTTGCATCAATAGGGCATTCCTTTGCTACACCCACTACTCTGGTTTTTACTTCAAATCTCTCTGTGCTCATTTGCTGATAGTTTTTTACACACCTTCCATTCATTACTGTAGCTCCCTTAATCCCACCTCTATCCAGTCTGTTTTTTGTCTATTCATTGAATAGTGTAGGACAGCAGTCCTCAATCCTTTTGGCACAGGGGGCCAGGTGGGTGAGGGGGATGGTTTTGGGATGAAACTGTTTCACTTCAGGATGAAACTGTTCCACCTGAGATTATCAGGTATTAGTTAGATTCTCATAAGGAGGGCTTAACCTCGATCTTTCCCATGCACAGTTCACAATAGTGTTTGCGCTCCTATGAGAATCTAATGCTATTGCTGATCTGACAGGAGGTGGAGCTCTGGTGGTAGTGCCCACTTGCCTCCTGTTCACCTCCTCCTGCATGGCCCAGTTCCTAACAGGACACTGCCCGGCACTGGTCCACTGACCAGGGGCTGGAGACCCCTGGCATAGGACATTTAATCTCTACAGAATGGTGACTTTATTGGCACTTGCTTCATTTGTGTGTGTCTGTGTGTGTGTGTGTGTGTGTGTGTGTGAGAAAGAGACAGAGACAGAGAGACAGAAAAACTATAATTATTCATGTTAAGTACTTGAATGTTAAGCACAGGGCCCTGCCACTGTAATTTCTGCAAATAAATATTTGCTACCACTAGTATTATTTTTATCTCAGTAGTACGATTCCTGTCGATGTACCACAATCCTGGTCTTTGCATCATTTATTTTGGCATCGTCTCCACCAATGCTTTCCATGCAGTCTTAGCTGAGCATAGATCTACCCCTATCCTGCCTTTCGGTCATCTAGATGCCTCCTCCTATGTAATTCTGACTTAGACTTGGTAGGAATTCTATTCATAGTTCTACTTAAATATCTTTTGTTTGAGAGGGAAAGGGTAGATAATATCTAGTTTGTACCTACATGAGAAACAGGGAAACAATACAGGTCTTTAGATATAATTTAATGATTAAGGGTTACCAATGACTGAAATACATATCTATTTTTGAGTTTTCATCCTTGTCATGTAAGCATATTCAATCAAAAAATATGTTTTTGAATGTCTTCTTGGAGTTTCAGACCTCATCAGTATAGAATCTCAAATATAAAGAATAAACTGCTTAATTAAACCTCTGCAAAGACAGATTTAATGAGTCTAGCACGGTGTTATCCAATATTGTAGCTGCATATAGCTATTTCTATTTAAGTTTAAATTCAGACCCTCCGGCACTCACACTAGCCAAAATTCAAGTGTCTACTAACCACATGCGGGTAGTGGCTACTATATAAAATAGCACGGTTCTTTCCCCACAGACAGTTGTCTCGGATATTGCTGATCTACCAAAAAGTGACCAATATTTTATTCTAACCTAACTAAGGTAGAGACATCAAAAGTAAAAATACAAAACAGATACGGTCCAAATGCAAAAGAAGCTGGTCTTAAAGATACTTGTAACCTAGCAGCCAGAAGAAACACCAAGTGCCCATTCTTCAAATGTTTCAGTGAGCTTTATTTCTAGGACACTCATTCAGTTCAAACAATTGAACAATTCTCTGTTAGACCAGTGCTTCTATGTTATGAGGATCTTCCACTTATCTGGGTCAGCAAACTTCTTAGAACAAATTAAAGACCTTGAAAAGAGATGGACTATATAGTTGTTCCTCAATATTCAAGGGAGATTGGTTTCAGGACCTCCCAAGGATACCAAAATCCATGAATGTTCACGTCCTTGATATAAAATGGTATAGTATTAACATATAAGCTATGCCCATCCTCTTTAAATCATATACTTAAAATCTCTGAATCATCTCTAGATTGCTTATAATACTTAACAAAATGTAAATGCTACATCAATAGTTCTTCTGTATTGTTTAGTGAATGATGACCAAAAAAAGTCTGCACATGTTCAGTGGAGACAAAATTCTTTAAAATATTTTTAATCCACAGTGGGTTGAATCCATAGATGCAGTATCTATAGAGATGGAGGACCAACTGTATCTGGAAACTTATAATTTGCATCAAAAGGGTCTCTTTTTGTTGGCATTTCATTGCTCCAAAAATTGGCTGAGTTATTAGTGATAAGAAGAGGTGGTAACCAATTCAACAAATCCATTAGTAAACTGGAAATATATGTTCTCCTTGACCCATCTATTAAATATAAATTTGGGTGGAGAAACATATCTAATGACCATCCCATTCAACCTGGGGAAATTTGGATTTGCACCCCAGAATCAGGGTGGTTATTTGTATCTTAAGGAATTATGACACACATCTCTGCATGGTTGGTGTTTTAGCCATACCGGTCATTAAAGATCAGAGTCAACTTCAAGAACTGCAAATGAACTTCTGCTTTTACCAGATACCTGGATGTTAGAATGTTGATTGGTCGCTTTTATTTCAAAAGTATCCTGACAGGTGGAAATCAAATTTGATACTTAAAAAAATGAAGAAATTTTATATGCTTTTAAGACTTGAAACTTTCACAAAATGAGATACAAATGATTGCCTATTTCTAATAATATATAAGCAACTAATATTATTAAAACTTAGTGGGATTGGAAAACAGCATCATGCAGGGTTTAAAAAGTGCAAAGATCATGTAGTTCATTAGTCCCCCTCTGGAAAAAAAAAATCCTTTTCATTACATTATTTGCTTAAACACATCTAGTTACAATAATTTGAACATAAGTATACTTCATAAAAAGTATTTTCCTAATTAAGAAAATAATGCATGCTTATTGTGGAAATTTCAGAAAACACAAAAACAGATGTGTCAGGGTCATATATTAAGATGTTAATTTGCATATTACTTTAAAAATATTCTTCTAATCCTTATTTCTTTTCTTTTTTTCTTTTTTGTGACAGAGTCTCGCTCTGTCACCCAGGCTGGAGTGCAGTGGCGTGATCTCGACTCACTGCAACCTCCGCCTCCCAGGTTCAAGCAATTCTCTGCCTCAGCCTCCCAAGTAGCTGAGATTACAGGCACCCACCACCACCTCGCCTGGTGAATTTTTTTAGAGATGAGGTTTCACCATGCTGGCCAGGCTGGTCTTGAACTCCTGACCTCATGATCCACCTGCTTTGGCCTCCCAAAGTGCTGGGATTACAGGCGTGAGCTACCGCGCCCAGCCCCAATCCTTATTGCAAGAGAGAAGTTAGAAGTCTTTGTTCTTCCTCACTCAGGAAAGATTTCTGTTACAAAGCTGAAAGCTGAAGTTGTTTGCAGACAACTTTATTTCCTGGATTTAGTTTTCAGAAAGTCTGAGCTCCTGGGGCAAGAAGTTTCTCTTGGGAAACAAGATGGATGAGTAATTTAAAGAAGAAATAGTGGCTACAATGGGCCTAAGGCTGAAAGATGGTAAAATAAATGCAAGATCTTGGGTTTTAAAGGGATTGGGCCACGTGACTCAATTCTCTGCAGTACCTTAGGAAAAGGTGGCAGCTCTAGGGGATTGAAAGATGTAATTGGGAGGTACCACAGCTTAAAAATATTCTTCAACCACAGAAAAATACAGAGCTCTCTTATTTCAACAGATCATAGAGCTGCATGCAATTGACATCTTATCAGAACAGTGTGGACCTGAGACCAGAGAGCTTCCCAAATGCTTTACGCCAAATGTTTTACTCCTACCTGGAGTAAATACGACTTCTGTGGAGTTGTATACCAAACCCCACAGAATCTTTCACACAGCTTGTGGTAGGAGAATGGTTGTAATAATAATTGTGTTAGAATTTCTTATTATCTAGAAATAGGGCTTGGAGTTAGATTCAATTTAATTAACATAAAATAATATGACATTTCTTGCCTGTTTGCATTTGTGGACTAAAACTTACATACTCTAAATTCATACAGAACAAAACTAAATCTTAACATTCAGGGTTCCATGTCTGTTCTAGAACTAAAATAAATGAAAATAATTGAAAGCAATTAATAACTGTATTATAAAGATGAGTAAAAACTGAAAAAAAAATACTATAGCAGTTTTTTTTGTTTGTTTGTTCGTTTGTTTTTTTCCATAAAGATGCTTCCCTTGAAATTGTTTAGTTAGGGCAAATAAACATATAACAGTACTAACATGTTATTTAAGAATGTCTGTCCTTTTTGCTCATCCATTATTGGCCATTAGTCAATTAAAACAAGTTTGGACTTCACAGTATGCTATCAAAACCCAGCTTACATTTCCATATGTGTATATGCATAACAAAGAGCTAAGTAAAATGCTATTTAAACAATTAAACTCATTTTTGTGGGATTACTATTACTTGGATAATTCACAAGGTGGTTTCGCTCAACACCTTTAGAGAGAAAAGCATATAATTCATGTTTTCTTCTTTTCTGGATGAAATAACAGTTCTAGACTTCTGGCATATTTCCAACCTTTTCACTTGCTGTTCCAATTCTGGAAATATGAAAAAATTCAAGTACTTGGTATAGACATATTATTCATATATATACATATGTATACATGTAAACACATAAGTACATTGAACTTGGAATAATTTTATATATCAAGAGGCTGAGAATGTTCCAAGCTGAGTAGACAAAAGGGCTCAATATACATCCATCTCAATCAGTGGTTTTAAAGCTTGAAGTCTGTACTTTGACTTATTCCACAAAATGAAAGTGAAAGCTTTACTCATTTTCTCAATGGAAAAAAATCAATTTCCCTATGAATTAGTAACCTGCAATGAAAAACATTGTGTCATTTAAGGTAAGTAGAGGCTGGGCATGGTGGCTTACACCTGTAATCCCAACACTTTGGGAGGATACGGTGGGAGAAGCGCTTGGGGCCAAGAGTTTGAGACCTCCCTGGGCAATGTAGCATGAGCCCCATCTCTGTAATAAATAAATGAATATAAATAAAATGAAATAAAGTTGACTTTAAAAATTATGCAACGACTTAATTTAAAAATGAGAACAGGACTTTGAACAAAATCAGAACTCCCTCTAGTGTTCCAAGTTGCTCTGCACCACTATGGAAAAAAAAGAAAACATAAAAGAAACAGCATAGGAATGTTCCCTTTCCTTCTGACCAGACAACTAGCTTGTTGCCCTATTTGGCTCTGTATCACAAGTATGTTGGGAGGCCTGGCAATTACTGATAGACTAGGAGGCTACCAAAATGGCTCTCTTATGACCTTGAGCCAAGATCACCAAAATGCCAATTTTGGCTCTTGGAAACAACTGCCCTTCTCTTTGTGCATTTTGATGCAAATGGAAAAGGGCATATTGGTGCTATTCCAAAGAGTAAGCACTAATGCTATGCAGCTGGCAGGAATTACTTTCTTTCTTGAGACTTTGAGTTCCCTGGTAGCATATGTTATTCATCAAAACACAGCTGATTTCACATGTTAACAATTGTATAATGAGCATGTAAGCTTATAATGACCCCCACACATACCAATGACTCCCGAGTCAGAGGAACACCCCCACCCCCACTCTCCTTTTGTCTCTTTACTGCTTTGTTAAACCTGTTCTCAGGGTAGTGCCACTCTCCTTTCTCTTTTCTTTTTTTTTAAGAAAACTTCAATTTAGACTTGTCTGTCTGTCAAAGCCAAAGTGTAAACTGAAAAAAATACTATGTTTGTTTGTTTGTTTGTTTTCATAAAGATGCTTTCCTTGAAATTGTTTATTTAGGACAAACAAACATATAACAGTACTAACATTTAAGAATGTCTGTCCTTTTTACTCATCCATTATTGGCCATTAGTCAATTAAAACAAGTTTGGACTTCACAGTATGCTATCAAAACCCAGCTTACATTTCCATATGTGTATATGCATAACAAAGAGCTAAGTAAAATGCTGTTTAAACAAATGAACTCATTTTTGTGGGATTACTATTGTGATTTGTCAGTTCTCACTATGAGGGGAGACAAGGAAGACAAATCAATAAAAATCACCCACAAGGCAATCTACACAGATGTAGTCACCTTGAGCCAAACGCTCCTTCAGGGTTCCCTAGGAGTTCAGTGTGAATTGTTTGATGGGTGGACAAAGTGGGGGCTATATGAAGGTAAATGATACTGATCAACTAGTACCCAGCAGGTTTTTGGCTGTGGTTCCTTATCAGGGGCATCTCCCTGATTTTTCTCCCACAGTTGTTCCTTCGTTTCCCTGTAAGGAGATGTGAATTTTCACATGTCTGTGTTCTTAACACAAGCATGATATCATGGTACTGGATACAGACATTTCAGCTGGAGTTGTAGTGATGCTTTCTTTCTGAAGCACATGTTTTAAGAACTTGGGGCTGAGCGCGGTGGCTCACGCCTGTAATCCCAGCACTTTGGGAGGCCAAGGCAGGTGGATCACGAGGTCAGGAGATTGAGACCATCCTGGTTAACATGGTAAAACCCCGTTTCTACTAAAAATACAAAAAATTAGCCAGGCATGGTGGCAGGCGCCTGTACTCCCAGCTACTAGGGAAGCTGGGGTGGGAGAACGGCGTGAACTCGAGAGGCGGAGCTTGCAGTGAGCCGAGATCCCGCCACAGCACTCCAGCCTGGGCGACAGAGTGAGAATCCGTCTCAAAAGAAAAAAAAAAAAAAAAGAACTTGGATATTTGTGTACTAGTGAAAGTGCTGTTTCGCCGGCTTTTATATGAAGGCATTTTAAAATCTTTAGACAATTCTGAAGCTTCTCTAGTGTATAAGAATATACATACGTGTTATTACTTATTCAGGAACAATGTTGTAGTGGGCACTCATAATAGCAAGGCAAATAAAACGTATCCGTCTTACAGAAAGCAGGTTAAGAGAGGTTTTGGAATAAGTGTGGCTTGAAAAAGAATTACTTTGAATAATTAAAATTAGCAAATAACTTATATTTAGTCATCATGAATCTCTTCACAGGGAAGTTAGTGGGATAATAAGCATGAATTCATATTCTTGGTGACCATCTGTGTTTTTAGTAAGCCTGGACTTTCCTCTGAGGTGTCCTGTGTAATCTAGTTCTTTAAGGCTTTTCTTGTCTGAGAAATATTGAGATTGGTATGATCCTGAGGTGATTTTATTCTACCATCCTATGTGTCTCCAGGTGAAATAGGGTCATGTTAATTAGTATCTTTGATACAGGAAAAGAACTATAAAAACCTAAGTTGAGGGCTGAAAGGAATTGTTAAAGAAGAAAGAGGAAATTCTTTTCACTTTGTCTCTAGGTTAAGTTTAGGGTTGTGAAAATTGAATGAGATGTTTCAAATAAAGAAATCAGCACAATGACTGACAGGTTACAAAGGTGCAATAAACACTAACTGGAGTAATAGAATGTTAATAGTTATCCCTTCCTCCCTTGGCACCTCTCTACTTTGGAATCAGTGTAAACAAAATAAGTAGGAAGAAAATGTTAGCTTTATTTTTGATAGGCTAAAAAAAGAAAATGTATCTTTGACCTGCAGACAAAAAGGCTTACTAGCTTTATTCCCCAGCCCCTGCAAGTGTGTAACTTGAAAGCACAATCATGGAAAGTCTCAGTCTACAGAGCCTATCCCCTTACCTGGCACTGCAGTCTCATACTAATCTGGGGAAGATAGGAAAGAATAAAGATAATGAATTTGCAATGATTTCCACAGTTTAATAAAATACCTCAGAAATGTGTACCAATGAATTTCACTCAACAAATTCTTGGGAGTATATTGCAAGTCAAAATTCTTTCACATAGATGTATCAGACTAGGGAGAAATAAGTTACACTCCCCAACTTTAACTATTACTACTACTACTACTACTACTACTACTACTACTACTACTACTACCACTACTACTAAGTTGGTAATTGCAATTACTTTTGCACCAACCTACTACTACTATTATTATAAATGTACTGCGTGTCTATTATTTGCTTGCTCAGCTAAAGATTTAGAAATAAGGAAAGCAAAATATGTGAATTAAAGGAGTTTAGCAGAAGCTGTCCTTGAAAGCAAGGAGGATTTAACTCCTATTACATACATTATTGCATTAAGGTCATTTTTCACACTGGAGTTGTTTTCAGACAAACTCTGGCCTGGCACCTCCTTTCTAATTTATTCTCCAGCTGCTTACTGCCACGATTCATGGTCCAGCAGGATTGGTCTCCACCAGTGTGAGTGAGTTTCCAGAGCAAAAGGAAGTAAAACAGAGTAGGGGAAACAAAAGTCAATATGTAGAAAATGGCCACGTGCTTTCATTTCAGGGATAAGAAATTCTTGCCAATGACTACCTTTTATGTGAAAGTGTTAAATTCTCCAACTACAAGAGGAGAAGAATAGGGGAGAGTCGCCGGTAGCCGAAAGAAAAACAGCACTGCCCTTTTCAGCCATGAGCACACGGAATAAAACTTGAGAGTAGAAATTTAAAGGAACAAAGATTGTAGACTAATTTGTGTTAAATGAGAAAAATTAACATCTGGAGTAGAGAAGACTTCAAGGACAAAAGGTAAGAGCACTACAGCAAAAGGCAACGTGCTGACTAGTAGCAGGGATGGGGTACTAAAATGAGTGGAGTAATAAAAATGGAAGGTAAATATGTTTAAAATGAGGCCAGGTGTGGTGGCTTATGCCTGTCATCCCAGCACTTTAGGAGGTCGAGGCGGGATGATCACCTGAGGTCAGCAGTTCCAGACCAGTCTGGCCAACATGGTGAAACTCCGTCTCTATTTAAATACAAAAATTAGCCAGCCATGGTAGCGGGCACTTGCAGTCCCAGCTACTCAGAAGGAGAGGCAGGAGAATCGCTTAAACCCAGGAGGCAGAGGTTACAGTGAGCCAAGATCACACCACTGCACTCCAGCCTGGGTGACAGAGTGAGACTCTGTCTCAAAACAAAATAAAATAAAAATTAATAAATGAATAAAATGTTATCAAAGAACAGAATAACTTGATCTAACATCTTTTTTTTTTTTTTAATTTTCCATTGTGGTAAATTACATGTTACAAAATATTATTTTAACCATTTTACAGTGTACAATTAAATGACATTTAGTATATTGAAAAAGTTGCACAGCATTAAAAATTGTCTCCAAAACTATTTCATCATCTCAGAAGAAAACCCCATATCCATTAAACAGTTGTTCTCCATTCCCTCTAGCCCTGAGCCTTGGTCACCACTAATCCATTTTCTGCTTCTATGCTGTATTTACCTATCCTGGATATTTCATATAAATGAATGCCTTGGCTTGAATTGTGTCCCCACAAAAAGATATATTGAAGTTCTAATCCCCAATAATGTACACTTCTTTGGAAATAGGGCTCTTGCAGATATAACTAGTTAAGATGAGGTCATAGTGGAATATGACTCTTGATCCAATATAACTTTTGTCCTTACCAAGAAGAGAAGACACATATATATGGACAGAATGCCATGTGACAATGGGAGCAGATCAAAGTGTTGCAGCTGCAAACCAAGGGCTGCCAAGAATTGCTGGCAAATTGCCAGAAACTAGGAAGACGCAAGGAAGGATTCTCCTCTAGGGTTTCAGAGGGAACACTGATCTCAGACTTCTAGGCTCCAGAACCATGAGATAATAAATTATTGTTTCAAGCCACTCAGTTTTTAAACTTAGTTATGGTAGCCCTAGGAAACTAATCATGTGATCACGAAATAGGTGATCTTTTGCATTTGGCTTTTTTTACTGCATGTAATGTGTTAAGCTCCATCCATGCTGTTGCACGTTTCAGAACTTGATTCTTCAATATGAATGAATAGTATCCCATTGAGTGCCACATTTTTTATACAGTCTCAGATTGCTGAACCAACCTAACTTAAAGTATTCTTTAACTGCAAATGTGTATTAACTTTAATTAATAGAAAACACATGTAAAAATCTGAAATTTAAAATCAGAGTACATAAAACTAAATCGTAGCCCTACTAACCAGTTGATAGGGTATGTTATTTAATCATTTTAATACTTTGTATTGTTTTCATCAGAATGAAAAAAAAAAAAACCTGCTTTGCTTCTAGAATTTTTTAATGAATCATTTTCATAATTCACCTTACATCTAGCCCTTCTGAAACATAGATCTATCCTACATCTCTGAGTTAGGAACCATCCTTAGCCATTCACTCTATATGGAGCTCTATCTCAGTACTCACCATACCATGTTGTAACTGCTTATTCATTACTATCTTTCTCCTTTAGGCTTTGAGATGAAGAACTGTATCTTATTCATTTTTGTATCCCTTTGTATCCTTGGCACATAGTGAGTTCCCAATAACTGTTTACTGATTGAGTGAATAAATAAATGAAAAAGCCCAGTCTGCTTGGAAGAATAACATTCCTGAGTATACCATTTTTCCTAAGTATACCATCGCTTGGCAGCAATACCAAATCCTAGACTCATGCTACCCAAGAAGGATGAATGGTCAGCTTCAAGATTTAAGAAGCTGAGCAATGCTCACTTATTAGTGTTTATGGCTACAGGGCAGAATGTTTAATTAGCTTCAATTCTGAGTTTTTCTTTGGACATTCACATCTCTGCTTCAGTGTGTTTATTTTTATATCAAGGTCAATTGTGTTTAGTCATAAAATGCACATTTGCTTTTAGAATATTTTTTGAAATCACCATACTTTAAAAAATAGTGAATTAATCATCAAGAAAACACAAGTTATTTTGGGAAGCCAATGACTGCCTAGAAATTAGGGGAAAAATATAAAGGGCTGTTAAATCCATGGGAATATGATAAATTAAATGCAATGCTTTCAGCAATCATTGAATACTTACTCGATGCAAGGCACAGGGATGAACCCTGTGTGGGGTAAAAAGATAGATATAATATGACCTTAGGGCTCAACATTCTGGACAAAATAGACAACTACAAAATCAGTGACAGCCTGAGACAGAATATAATATATTTTTGGCTAGCACAGAGGTATAAGCAATGTATTCTAAAGACTCAGAGGAAGGAAGCACAGTATTAATTCTCAATAAAACAAAACTTCAGAATGTAAAGCTTCAAAGAATAGCATCTGTTTGAGCTGGCTTACTTTGAAACACAAATGACAAAAAGCAACTTTTATTGTATGCTTGCTATGCTCCTGGTTCTCTGCTAAGAGCCTTACATTCTTCATTTATTTAATTCTTATAGTCATGCTTGAAGATAAGACTATCATCACCATTTAACAAATGAAAAAGCAGAGGTTCAGATAAGCTAAGTAAATTTGTCTAAAGCCATATTGTTTTATGAGGTAGGACCAGAATTTAAATCTGAGATAAATTTATAATAAACTTCAAATTCTTGGTTTTTTGAAGTGTTATCTGATAGTTCCTTGGATTGACCCCACTAATAGAATTACCACACCTCCTGTTTCCTTGGAACACTTAACAACTGTCTCAATGAAAAATAAAGTATATGGTCACCTTACCTAATAAACCACAATGAGTGAAGACAAAGGCTCCTCTGAAATCTCCCAAACATGGCTGTTTTCCCAGTGTTATTTGGCAAGTAGCTCATTGGTTTAAACATGTGTCTTCCCAAACAATCTACCTCAGCCTTGCATCATCTTTCATCCTCAACTTGTGAGTCATTTTAGACAAAAATCAAGCAAATAAATTATGTATTTGTGTGTATATTTGTGTTTATGTATTATTTTCTGTTATTAAAGATGCAATAATTTAACATCAATTCCTCATTTGAAAAACAAATGTGATTTTAACTTAGGCTCCAAGGCCAGTCTTACATCCAGAGTCTGACCCGATATCAGAAGAAAATATAGCCTTCCAACCCTGTTTGTTTATTCTTTTGTTTCCAGTCAAAACTCCATGAGAGACTCCTATCTGGGGAAAGGGAAAATAATGAAGACTACGTTTTGTAAATATTGACTTCCAAACTAAAGGATTTTTGCCACTTATGACCAGGTCTCTTGAAAAGAAGGACAGAACAGGATCCTTTCTTCTCAGTTGATATGCATTTTAAAATACTAAAAAATATCTGTTTAAGATCAAGGGATGGTAGGAAGTCACTAAAAATTCTGTAGCAATTACAACCACTTTTAGTAATTTTCAGAAGTTATGACATTTTTGGAACTTCTTCCCTCGGGAGAATTTTTAAAAATTCGATATTCTATGATGCAGTCTTCTAACATTCCCTGTAACTATAGTATAATCTCTTACAAAACAGTGTGGCCTATGAAAATATGGCCAAATCTTTTTCTGTGACCAATTCAAATATTATTAATCAACCTTGGCTCACTTTCTGTGGATGGTTATCACTGAGAATTGCCTTCATTAAACTAGTCCTATGCATGTGTATATGTGTGTATGTTTCTATGTATGTATGTTATATTGAAGCATTTTATCATAATCTCCTTATTTCCTTCTCTTCTAAGTGGTAAGGGTGAGGACGTTACACTTTACTCTTTTTAATGTAGGCTTTTTGTTTTCCAAAGTAATTTACAAATATATTTTACAGAATAAATTCTATTGCATTCAAATATATTCTCCTCATACTTAATATTTAAAAGTATTCTAATATATAAAATATTATAAATATATATGCACACATGTACACACACATAGGCACACACACGCGTGCGCGCGCACACACACACACACACACACATTAGACCTCATAAAAGTGACTGAAAAGATTTGAGAAAACCAAAAATGGTAAAATACACCTTTGAATAATAAAGAGAATATTCACTGAGAAAAAATCTGCCCATATAAATTCATGCAGCACATATGAAGTCTAATTACATATTTAATACCTTGGAATCATTTTCACATTTTAAGAGAATATTTACAAGTCAGCTAAACTTCTACACCCTTCCCACTGGTAAGAACACTACAGTGTGGAAAAGAATGGTATCCAGTATTTCCTAGCATGTCTCTTTTCATTGACAAAATTAATCTTAGTGAAATATTTCTTAGCCAAAACTTCTGAGTTATAACGCAGTTTCATAGTTAGTGGTGATCACTGTGAAATCTGTTTACCTATTGGTGGATATCTGTGTTGTTTGCAAATAAAGCTGCTATCAACATTTTTATAAAAGGTTGAGAGTTAATAAATATTTCTAATTTTTTCAAGCTTACTATATTATTTTACATTTCCACCAGAAGGATAAGAAAATCCCAGTTCCTCTGCATATTTAACAATACTAATGCAGACAGAGTTTTTTGTTTGTTGGCCAATTTTGTCATTCAAGTAGGGTTAAGATATCCTTGCAGTTAAATTTGCATTTCTCCCATGACTAATGAGATTGAGCAAATTTCCTTGCATTTATTTCTCATTCTTATAGCTTCTTACATATTGTGCCCATTTTAAAAACTAGCATCTTTTTAGTTGTTATTAATAAATTATGATAGTTTTTTTGTTTATTTCAGATATGAATCCTTTGTCAGATATATGATTTGAAAATATTCTTTTGAAGTCAGGTGTTTTATTTTGAAGGTCTAAAAATTTTAATTTTGATGATGTCCATATGTTCTAATGTATGTTTGTTTGTTTGTTTGTTTGTTTAGATGGAGTTTCACTCCATTGACCAGGCTGGAGTGCAGTGGTACAACCTCAGCTCACTGCAACCTCCACCTCCCACGTTCAAGCGATTCTCCTGCCTCAGCCTTCTGAGTATCTGGGACTACAGGTGTGTACCTCAACATCTGGAATATTTTTGTATTTTTAGTAGAGATGAGGTTTCACCATGTTAACTAGGTTGTTCTCAATCTCCTGACTTCAGGCGATCTGTCTGCCTCAGCCTCCCAAAGTGCTGGGATTACAGGCATGAACCGCTGTGCCCAGCCTATGTTCTAATGTTTAAATAAATAATTCCAACTTTTTCCGTCATTGGAAAATATTCAGATATTAAAACATTCAGATTTTTGCATAGTTTGTGTTTTTTAATCACATTTTATAATCTTCATCAAATCCAAAATAATTTATATTTTCTTCTAAAAGTTTTATTATTTTAGCTCTTGCATTTAGGGCTATCTCCAGTTTATCTATATGTATATGATTTGAAGTAAGGAATGAGGTTCGGGACGGAGGATGGATAGATTATACTTTGCCTATTGGATTGCATGGGACATCAATGAACATCAGTTTAACGTGTGTGTGAGCCTCTTACTGGATTCTCTATTGTGCTTCATTGATCAAATTGTCTACCTTTATGCCAACACCACACTCTTTTGATTACTATAGCTTCATTAGTAGTTTTTAAATCAAGGAGTGTGAGTTTTCCCACTTTGTTCCTCTTCTTTGCAAATTGGGTTAGATTAACCTAGGTCTCTGCATTTTGGTACAAAATTTAGAGCCAGCTTGTCAATTTCTACAAAAACACCATCTGAGATTTTTATTAGGATTGCCTTGAGTATATAGATCAGTCTTGAGAGAATTTGCATCTTAAAATATTAACCTTTCCAATCCATGATTATCAAGTATCTCTCTGCTTATTTATCTTTTAATTTTCTAATCAATGTTTTACATTTGTCTCTATACAAATATTTAATTTTGTTAAATTTATGACTGTATATTATGTTTTTAATAGAATTTAAAATTTGTAAATATCACTTAGATTGCTCCTTTTAAAATAAAATGTACTTTTAATTTATAATAATGACCTTGTACACTGCAACTATGCTGTATTTACTTATTAATTCTAGAAGTTTTATTTTGTAGATTCTGTAGAGTGTTCTACATACAAAATAATGTTATCTGAAAATAAAGACAAGGTTACTTCTTTCTCTTCATATTCTTTGTCCTCTTTGAGAAAACTGTGATTTTTTTTTTTTTTTTTTTTTTT